>NC_137649.1:15652450-15809950 GCF_963383615.2 Lipophrys pholis
TTTTCGTTTAATGGCTGTTAAAGTGGAATAAATTTTTATACATGTGTTTAGTGTTTCATATTTAAGAGGAAAAAGGATGACAACATTGTCAAACAAGCATGAAACTGGAGCACAGTTCACCACTCCTGGAACATTGTGGAGAAAGGCTGCCAAGTCCCTTCACGGCTGTGTTTTCTGCCCTACTGTTACCAACAAGGCCACATTTATCACCCAAACTAAGTATTCTACTTAAAAAAAAAAAAAAGAAGAAAAAAAATCCATTACCAGGACATCCATCTAGAAGTTTCCATGTTTTTTTTTTGTTTTGTATTTTTCAAACAAGCAGTTTCTTTTTATTTCCTTAATACTTTATAGGCAACTGAAATACTAGGAAATAAATCTTTCTACTCAAACATATTTCTCCAATTTGAAGCTTAAATATTCCTCTGAACTGGAGAAAATACCAAATGAATTTCTGAAAAAGGCCATACATCAATTTTGTACCAGTACACAACATCATGTGTTATTTCAAATTACAATATACCACCTAGACCCACAGTCAGTGCTGACACATTTCTAACAGCCCAGACCAATAGATAGATATAGCTTTATTGTCATTCATTCATTGCCAATATAAATCCAATAAATTAGTGTTTACCCTTTGTTTATGTGAGTACATTATGAAAATGATCACACTTAAAGCGTGTTCACAGCAGCATCCTGTAATCTGCTCAGTTCTGGGTTTTAGAGTTGTGTTGTGTCTGTTTATCTCACTAAAACTGTGTCACCAACTGCAAATAAAATAAGAACAGTAAAGAAATCTTGTTAATATTGTCAGTTTAACTTAGAGGACGGATTGGACTGCAGAGGACGGGTTTGACATAAGCATGTGTTTGACAAATATAGTTTGAGGTTGTTTGAGCCAGATTTATAGAATTAGTGAAAATGAGGATATTATACAAACCCTCCTTCTTTATCTAGAATTTAAAGAGAAATGTTTTCTAAATAGAGATTTTTCAAACCTAATAATGTGTCTAATAATGAAACATGTGTGATTCCTGTTTTGTTTTTCCCACTTGTTTGTGCAAAGTCCTTTAAAAATGTTCTAACCCCTAGTTTTTTTTATAATGTAGTATTGTTTCTTATTGATGAGCTAATCAATCTGGACGTTGACCAGATTTAAATAATGATATTAATCACACCTACAATACTCCGTCTGTAAGAAAACTTGTGTTTCCATTTGTGTCTGTGCAGCTTACTCATGTAACCTGATCCTCGTGAATCCCACCGTAAAGCAAAATAACCATAAATTCTTACCCATACTACTGTATATCAGCAATGAATGGAGCTGGATGGTTGCCAGTTGAAAACTCTGGACTTGCTCAGAAAATGTGGAAGTGGAAAGCGAGTGATTGATGCTTTGTCGTGCCTGCAGTGCAACCATCAGGGTGCCCTTGAGCAAGGTACTTAACCTCCAGCGGGCCAGCGTTGAGTGTCCAGCAGTCTGACATGGGAATGCTCAACGGACTCGGCAGATCCCCTCCTGAAAAACTGCAATCCCGACGCTATCAATTTGGTTCTGTCGTCACTTTTTAAAATCTTCTTGGAAACATCGGTCTGAGAGAGTGCTTACTTTTCTTCCCTCACAATAATGTTGCAATGAAGCAGATCAATCCATTCATATTAAAATCAAACCATGTAAAGTCCCAGTCGGCCTGCGGCATAGAGTGTTTTTCAGTCAGGGCCACAAATAATTGTACTTGGAGATGCTAAAAATGTTACCCAGCATAAAACATAAACTGGCCGATACAGTTGTGTATGAGCAACCTGTCCGGAGTGTAACCCAGTGTGTTGATCTGTAAATATGATGAGTGTGATGCCTCAGGGAAACATAAACCAATTGTGTCTTAGAGCAATTAAAACCAGGCTGCAAGTGAATGGTGTCATTTTACCTTTAAGTTATGAGGGTTTCGCATGTGTTAGGCCCCGTTTACTCAACCACAGGTGGCAAGTGAACAGTCATGTATTCGTTTCTTTACTACACTGCAGCCCTGGCTGTCACTTTCACTACTGCAGGGTAAATTCACTCTCAGATTTTGGAGCAAGTTGTGTATTCATCAAAACAATAGAAGATCGGATACATTTGGGTTTGGATTATCTTTCAAAATGACCACTTCTTACCATGCACTGGATTCTGTGCACAGCCTGTTTGCTGTTAAAAGAGAAAAAGTGAACTTGCACATGCCCACATATGCTGGCGTCTTGGAAGGAAATGTTGCACTTCAGACTGTATATCAAACTGTACTGGTGCCCATAGACTTGTATATGCACACATCAAAAGCCTCAAAAGTGACTTTCCATTTTCTAAAACTCAAACCAAGGCCAAAGTTTTTATATTTTAATCCCCCAGTCAATCTTTAAACCCCTTGTATATTTCTGCTAATGCAGCTGAAATGTGTCTTTCATCCCAGATTTTCTTCCTCTTGAATGTCAATTCATTTGAAAACCAGTTTGTGTAACAAATTTTCATTAAAAAAAAAAAAATATATATATATATATATATATATATATAAAGAATCCTTGAGCCCCAACCAAAGAGACCTCAATGAAATCATCGGAGTTATCTTCTGAAGCTTTGAGTTACAGTTGATGTTATATGACTATTTTCTCACGGAGTGAACCACTCCTTCTGTCCAATAAAGTGAACCTGACGTGAAAATTCAGTGCCCCTTTAAAGTCATCCCATGTATCACTGATACGGTCTCAGACGGAGAGAGAGAGCGAACTCCCTTCTTGTCCAAGTTTATCCACACATTCTTTCCTCTGGCTAATACTTCACCTTGTTTATAAGATTATCCTCCCAGTAACTGTTAACTTAATGTATGAATTGGACCAGGGCGACAATTTGAAATAAATCTGGCCTGTCTGCGATTATCGCCATTACATACTTGAGAGTCTGTTAAAACAAACGCGGCGGTGATGTCAGGCGTCCGAGCAGGAGCGGCTGAGGAGAAGCAGTCTCCACACTCCTGGCTGACGGCTCCAGACAAGCACCTTGATGGCTGTAATTACTGTCATGTTCCAAAAGAGGTGAGAGATACCAGAGGCCCGAATAAAACCTAAAACGGTATTGATATGATGGATTTGACCAGCTTTGTTTGAAAATTCCTCGAGCTGTCTGTCTGAGGTCTCAAGAACATTGACGACTCTGGGCACTGCAGCCGACCCAATCGAGAGGACAAAAAATAAAAAAAAATAAAAAATACTTTGCCGCACTCGAATCAACAGATTGAAGCGGTTCGCACGCAGCCTGTTTGCCTCACGTGTAAGTGCGCAGACTGGTTTCGGTAAATGTCTGCGGCGCGTGTTTACATTCTAACTAATGCACTCAAATGACACTGAATCTAAACACATTCACACAGAGACTCTGCTCTGCTCAGCCTTACCAGCACATTCCAAGTGGGTCCATCTTTATGAGTGCAGATGTATTCGGGCTGAAGTTTCTCACCAGTTTGCGCTCGAGCGCAAGCTGTCGCTCACAGAATCAACAAAGGCCTGAATTATGTTGAGCCTTAAAAACAGGAATTTTTATTGTATAGGAATTTAGCCGTGTGGGAGGAAGTGTTCAGATTCTTTACTCTTTAGGTGAAGATTACAATAACACGTAAAAAGGGTCAGTAACTAGTAAAAGTTCAGCTTTATGTGCAGAAGGGGCGAGTCACTTTAAGTCTATCGTTGCATCATAAAGTAATGGCTTGAATGAACAACAATTTGCACCG
This sequence comes from Lipophrys pholis, assembly GCF_963383615.2. NCBI lineage: Eukaryota > Metazoa > Chordata > Actinopteri > Blenniiformes > Blenniidae > Lipophrys > Lipophrys pholis. Next base: position 15,656,209 of record NC_137649.1, read on the forward strand.
GAGTTCAATAAAAGGAGTGGAATGTAAACTATGTTGGATAAGGAGGCAAGTTTGAGCGAGTCAGTATTCTTTGGGATCAGTCATCACGGCTTAAAATCCTTCGGTATGATTGTTACTCACCAGTAATTTAAAAATCTACAGAAAACTACAATCAGACACTTTCTAGAAACGAGAACAGACACAAGTGGACCAGTGTTCCTGTTCTTGATAGTGCTAATCACAATGAATAGACTTAACATCCTCGACATGTCAACAGTCCACGGTTTTGTCACTCAACTTTGTGTCCTCCCTTTTCGGCACAAATCATTAAATCCCCCATTATCCCGTGAAGGTTTGCGCTCATTACACGTTGCAGTTGGGTTCTGATGGACTCCAGTTAAGTAAATGCGTCACAGCAGGAGCTGCCACATCCTCACAGCGAGCATGCCAGAATCCTAAAAATGAATGACTCCAGCAATCACTTGAGCTTTCACAGGCAGTTTCTCTCTCTGACTTTACACACCAGGGAGATCAAAACCTAATTTTCACAAATGGGATTAAACCTCATAGAATAACAAGAATGGGAATGAATGGGCTTACTGTATTAAAGAAAAGATGTACCTGATAGTCCCCGTGTGGTTTCTCTTCAACATATTTGTTTGAACAGTGGACTGCATGGAGACACCTCAGATACAAAATTAACTCTGACAGAAGATCAATCATTTGTGGGCCAAAACTGCTGCATGACATTATCTCTTTTTATGGAACGAGGGTAAAAAAAAAAAATGGTCAAAACATGCAGATGGAATCTAGTTTTTATTGGAACAAGAGGCAGAGATTTGCGTATGTTTATAGCTGATCAAACGCCCCAACATGTGCATCAAATCTGCTTCAGTTAAACATATTTTTACACAGACAGGCTCATATATTGTGATTTCACTCCTCTGCAAAAATATTCCATATAGGTGAAATTCCTACAAACATCTTGAACCAGAAAGTCCAAAAAAGTGTAGAAAATTGCTAAAATATCCCAAATTCAGTGTGTTCATGAATAATCAATGTCGTTTACTGTCCAATTCTGCTATAGCGCCTCCTATATGCCACTCTGTGAGCTGGAAGGAGTGTGAGGTTCAGAACAAGTGTCTGCAAAGACTGTGGGCAGACACCAATTCCTCAAATTTGTACGTTAATGGTGTCATGGTTGGCTGGAAAGCGGACTCAAGATTCCAGCCGCCATAGGTTGGTGGAACAGGAGCACAATTTACTGGATTAACCCCCCCACCCCCAAAAAAAACAACAACCCTGGAGATCACAGATACTAACACAGGGACACCAGAAAGCAACAACACGAACTCGCCACCAGAACAAACAGGAGATGCCCAATATATACCACAGCCACCAGGCGAAGCCAATCATCCACTCAGGCACAGGTGAAACACATCAGGACAGAGAGTGCCAATCAAACACGAGGAGGGGGAAGTCAAGGAGCCTGAAACCAGAGACAGTGTCAGAATAATAAAAATAACACCAGAAATGAAATGTTTACCATGACAAATCGCTTGTTAAAATCACAGTGAATATAAACATCATTATTAGTGGTGGGTCTCGGTTAATAAGATTAATCCAAGTGATTAAGGGTTTTTAAGAATCACATTTTAAATATTGCTCAGTATTTGTAATAAAAAGTTAGTTTTTCTTCAGTTCAAGACTTACATCATTTTGCACAGCAAACAAATGTGAGCAACTGTGCGTTTTCAAAATAAAACACCACCGCCCTCTAATGCCTCTACCACACCAACCCAGGACAGGCAACGTAAATATTAAGTGATATTAAGCATTTCATTTAACTTAGAACACATTAAAGAGTTTGATTTTTATGCTGAGAACTAAAAGGAACTTTTTCAGGTGCACAGCGAAATGTTCTGTGTTGGAATTTAATAGTGAAGCATGATGAAATGTGTCAGTTAAATTTTTTGTTCTGTAATTAATTAATCTAACTTAAAGCATTCCAGTCGCCGTTCAAATAATATATGCCTCTGGTATTTTAACAGAAAATTCACCAACATCCCAAATTTTAAATGTGTCCTATCTTAAAACCTGAGAAAATAAAATCTCCCGGAAAATCTGAAAAAAAGATTTTACATTCTTTTTTTAAACATTTGATATAATAGTGAGTACTGGTGTCCTGGAGTATATTGTCTTGTTTGTGACAAATGTGTCCTCAATATGACTTTTTAAAATGGTGTGAAACAGGTAAACAATTCTCTCCAATTAGACAAATCCTGAACAAGCTACTCCTCAGTGCCCTTCAATAAACCAATCATTGACAGTATATACAGAACTTATCTGAAGCTGCCTGATAAATAAAGAGCTAAAACACAATCTTTATTGTGTACGTGTTTGAGATGCTGTTTGATATGAAATGTGGTTCGGGTATTGCATGAAGTAAAACAGGAAATTACAAAGCAGTTGTGCCATTCGAAGTCATAATGAAGTAAAGAACTAAAGCAGGGCTGTCAAACATAAGGCCCACGGGCCAGAACCGTCTCGCAAGCAGCTCCAATCCGGTCCTCCAATAAACCAACAGAGCAATTTGTAAAAAATTCAAAGTAAATGTTGTTTTTTTCTTCAACAACTTAGTATAGGGGACACAGCACAACACTGAGACCCGAGTTGAGATAACGGTGATGATGGCATGAAAGATAACAAACTAGCGTTAGCCTCAAAATCATGCCGTCAGGGTGAGTTTGTAAAAAAAACAAAAAAAACATGCCTAATGCAACAGCTACAGAAGTGTTTTTTGGACATTTAACTGTATTTTGTACCAGAAGGTTTCTGAAAAATTAACTTCACGTTGAGATTGTTGTCATTTTTATTAGGAATTGTTTGGTCTTGTGAAAATATAGACATGACCATCACTTATGCCCTGCGCCACTACAAAGAAGTACTTGAACGTTTAAATTTAAAGGTTATCATGACACTATTTTACAGGTCCAGACCACTCAAGATTAAATTGGCAAATGTGTTTGACACCTCTGAACTAAAAGTTAAGGACTCTATACCACATGTGGGAAAGTGCCCAAACTATTTTAAAAAGCATATTTGGATGTTTAAGGATGTAAGAGTCCACACAGTCATTCACTTAAAAAAAAAAAAAAAAACTTCGGGAAACTCACTTTCGCAAAAAAACACAGAACTAACACTTTGGAAGCTAAAAGAATGTGGTGCATTATTGACGTGTGCAAACCTTTAAAATGTACAGTAAGCAGAACCTTCGAGTGTTCTCTTTACAGCCTGTTTGACATTTACGCCGTATGTGTGTGTCTGTTGCATCGAGTCGGGAAGGAAATGCTCTTAATGTCTCCTCTGCTTAAGGTGAAGTGCAGAGAGAGGAATGAGTTGTCAGTTCTCGCCACAGCTTCCTCTTTGTAGTACCTCCAAATCTACAGTCAGTGAACACGCCAGAAACAAGATTGCAATGATAGCTTGTGGACTTCTGCAGATGGTAGATTAAAAGAGTTTCAGTTCGTCTAGAGGAGAGATCTGAAGCCTTCATTGTCCACTTTTGGCCTTCGGAAATTAGTTGAGAGTAGCAAAAATGACAAGAGCAAAGCGTAGAAACAAGCTCCCACATAGGCTTTTGTTGAATTTACCAAAACTGTGGTTTAAGTTGCTTTCATGAAATTTAAGAACTGCAATTAGGAACCTCAAACATGTTATTACTGGGTTTAACCGTTTTTGTTGTTTGAGCCATTTTAGTAGTTTCAGACATTTTTTTTAACTTGTATTTAAGCCATTTTAGCATTTTTCGCAAGTTTGGCGAAGCCTTCAACAACATTTCTCGACATTACAAACACGCCAGCATCGATGACAGTAAAGGAAATGAGACAGTCCCCATTAAAATCAATTTACTGAAAAACTTTATTTGGATTGGAAAGTTGGAAGTGAAAAGCACGAGTCTGAAAACATTATCTAATATGACACATTGGGCAATTTAAGTTGACAAACTAATTACATCTTTGTTTTACTCCATGTCACATTTGTTTCCTTAAACTGAAAAACCTACAGGACCTTGGAAAATTAACCATCAAGAAATTAAAATGAGAGATGATTTTGTGAAAGCCACAGAAAAAGCTGGTGAAGAGTTCTTAACATTTGAACTCAAATGGAGCCATTTCAACGCCACTTTGAGCTCATGTGCTAAATTGCGAGTGACAAGCCTAATAGGAGGGATTACTAGATGGATAAACTGACAGGCAGGGCAGGAAGGACAGTGAGCAGAGCTCATCATGAATTACCAGGAGGAGAAAGGAAGAGAGCCCTCGGCCCTTCCTCAACCACAGGTATGATTTACAGAGCCCGGTCGGTCGCCTGCGTAAAAGTAATAATAGGAAATGCGAGGGCAGTCCAGTGACTTGTCCAAGATATACTTTCCCTGGCTCTCAGATCCCGGGAAAACCTGGGTGGCCTGAGAGCGGGCTTCCTCTGGTTTCTGATGTTAATGTCATTGCTTTTGCTGGTATGACAGGAGTTTCACCACAAGCATGGTTTTGGTCAGACAAAAGGGACAAGCTGTGATAGCAGGATACAACCCCCTTTTCTTAAGAAAGAGAAATTGACTTTTATTTTATCTGATTATTTCTGTCTTGGGTCCGAGTCGGTTGCCACAGAGAGAGAAGGAATGAGGAGGAGGAGGATGAAATTCTTTAAATCCGATTGTTTTTAAGTACTTCACTTTTCCAGAAATCAGAAACCACACGACGTATTATGGTTAGTGGATGTTTTGAATTACTTCAGCTACTTAATGGTTCCTCCGTACCCAGCCCACAGAATTGTTTCACAGTGGTTTTAAAACTTTGCTTAAATCATTGAGTTGGATGTTGAGTAATCTCCTTTCTAAACCCACCCTTCATATTGAAGCACAGAGGCTGTTCACTTCATTTGAAGGCTGTATTCTTGCTTAATATTAAGCGTACATGTGTTTTATCTGTCATAAGTATGAGGGTGGAAAACATATTACTGTTATTAGGTGAAAACTGGTGTTGAATGTAATCACATTTTGCTGAGGAATAGAAAAGAGTACTTTGATGGAGTTTGGTTTGTTCCAATGTAAATTAGACAATTCACTTTTTTTCACTTAAATCAACCCTTGAAACTTTGTCGTAGCGGTCATAAATAAGTTTAAATTAAGCAGAGCTTGTATTTGTTTGTCCCGTCAGAGTAACTGAGAAGAGCCCAGCTCGCGATGGCTTTGTGTTAACCCCGCTCAAGTTGGCGCCGTCCGAAGAATCCCCTTTTCTCTGAAATAACAGAGGATCTAAGGCCCATTACTTTATATACAGGGTATTGTAAAAAAGGTAAGTGGAGGCGAGTGGAACATTTTGTAAATCTTGTGTCACCAAAACCACCGCGAGCAGGATGAATGCGTTGCCTTCGCCAACAGGATATCCCCCCTAGACGTGCTCGGTGCGTCGGTGATGAGGATAACAGAGGGGGCATTATTTTTGCTCAACAGCTCGGGAAGGTGATAAAGGGCTCCCAGATTCTCCCAACGGGCCGCAACTGTACACACATCCATTGGAGTTGACGCAACATTTCATCCCGCCAACTACAAGGGGCTTCTCTGCCTTTAAACCCTTAAACAGAGCCACCGCAGGAGGAAAAGGTTTCCAAACACACAGCTGCCGCTACGCATTCCTGCTTCTTATGAATTGTCTTCATTTTTCTGGACAAGATGGAGATGCATGTGACTTTTAGTTTTTTTAAATGAGCTATTTCTGTAGCCTAATGCTGGAGGGGGGTGTGGTCAAATCACCGTTACACATCTTGAATGAAATACATGAAAACTGAGGCAAAATATGTAGAGAGAAAAAACTAGCAGACAGAAACTTTAGAAATAATTCAGAGCCTGCCAAAACAGGTAATGCAGCCAGCTTAATTTAAAAAAAATCTAATAAAAAAAAATCAATGAATTGATATCAGATGAGAAAATGTATAAATGTGTATTGAAAGGAGTTCTTGGAAGTTTTTATAAATCCCATTTAAGATATGATACAATACAGCGCAATAAGGTAAAATATACAATACAATATGATGCAGTACAATAACATGTGATAGATATGATTGATACAAAGTGAAACAGTAAAATATGGTGTAATATAGTGTGATGTGATACAATAAGATACCATACGATGGAAGACGTTACATCACAATACAATAAAATCAAATAAAACATGATGAGATATGATAGGTTACAACTGAATACAATATGATAGGATAAGATAAGATAAGATACAATACTACCATATTGTCTAGGTCATGAGTCGCACATATACAAAGAAAACAATCTCTGCATCAACATGAAAAACACCAAAGATCATCGATTTCAGGGTGGGCAGACACACCTCCACCCCCCTCCACTGCTGCACATGTGAGGGGCAACTGTGGAGGGGGTCTCCATCTTCAGGTACCTGGGTGCACACCTCACCGAGGGCCTCACCTGGAGCTGCAAGACTTCCTCCCTGGTGAGGAAGGCCGATCAGCTCCTCTACTCCCTCTGGAAGCTGTGGCGTGCTGGACTTGTTAGCCCAGTGGTGAAGAGTTTCTAAAGGTGAGCTGTGGAGTGCGTCCTCTGCTCCCGCGTCACGGTGTGGCTCGCCAGCTGCTCTGCTGGAGTGAGGAAATTCTATTCTTTTACAGTGAAAAGTATCCACATTCTTGAAATGAATTCCAGGACATATTAGTTACTTCTCGTCCCACAATTCCTGTTTAAATAATTGTCAGCTTAGCTTATTATTTTAATACACTTAAAAACAAAGATCTGTTTAAGGTTCTGTGAGGGGTCTCATCCTCCCACACTGTGAAGACCTCCCTTTCAAAGCTTTTTTATTTAGACTGTATCCTCACTTGAAAAACATACAGTACATATTGTTCATAATCCCAGTGAGAACTACAGTATGTGTGGATGCTTGCATGCTTGCGTGCTTGCGTGCGTGCATGTGTTCTGTGAAAGTCTGAACATTTTCAGACTGTCTCAGAACCGGTGACAAGAAGACAAACTCTATTGTCTCCTGTGCCCGGTGATTAAAATGAATGATTCCTGTTATGACTGGCAGACTTGTCTTACTTCCCCTCCATCCACTAGCAGTACTTTCATAGTGAGGAGCCGCTTTTTCAGTCTTGATCAGTCTGAGATGAAAACAAATATACGGTAGCCAAACTTCCCTGTATTTTCTGTTATTTTTGAATTGTGGCCAATTACCATGTCAAAGGAACATATAACAGGACTCTGAGGACTAAATAAATAATGATTTTAAAAAACAAATCCAGTGTTTTCATCACACACATTTTTTTGTTTTATTACCCTGATTAAACTTATGACAGCTATTCTGCTCTTCACCTAAATGTTTCACACATGCACTGCATATATCAGATTTGATTTCACCATCATTAGAACTGCAGTCAGTGTTTGGGCTTTAACATACCGGTACAGTATGTGTTTTTCAAGTGTACACGATAGAATAAGCTACGCTGCAAAAGCGTAAATATAAAAACTTATTTTTTCATTAAATTTTTCTTAACACAGTTCATCACAGCTAGTACATTCTTCTTTATTAACCTGCATGTGCTGTATGTTTTTGAATTGGCTCCACCATCAGTAAAGCTGCATGCCGTAATTTTCGAACAAACAAAAAAACTATTTGTGATTAAAAGAATAGTCTATGTGTATTTTTATTTTTATTTTTTTTTGTATTTGAGAAGTTAATGTTTAAGTCTTAGTGTGCTGATCTTGGGGCGAAGACCTCCAAGTATGGTGAGAAGCTTTCCATCTGCTTCTATATCCTCATCTGGACAACATCCTGGCAGTTGGATGGGATGGTTCCGTCCACGGGTCCTTCATGATTAGGACTATTCTGCTCTGGGTTCTCATCACTCAGCAGCTGATTCAGTTGTGTCACTAGTCTCCCCCCCCCCCCCCCCCCCCCAGCACCTGCACCCATGCAGATTCTTATTTCCTGCTTCACGCATGGAGAAAGAAGACCAAAACTGGCTCCTAAAGCCATTTTCACACTGAGCCAGCAGCTCACTAATTTTAGCCCTGCTTGGTTGGAGCAGAGTTTGTGTGAACTGATTTCATTAGCAGGGTCGGCCTACCCGTCAGTCGTCAATAGAAACACAGCCACTCAGGAACGAGTAGTCTCTAAAACGTTCATTATAAATATTGCTGAGCTGGCGAAGACTCCAGTAATTCAATAGGAGATGGATTTAGAAAAGGCATGATTAGTAAAGATTAACTTACCAAAAACGGTGCCTTAAAAGATTCAGAATGTTGTCGGTCTTTGTTGGAGAAACAGGATTGCCTTTCTCATCATCTTTAAACAAGATATGTTTAGAAGTTAGTTTTAAAAATAAAAAAAGCATAATATATTAGATTACAGTATCAACATATATATATGTATGTGCTTGATTGATTGTGTTTTTTCTGTAGTCAAATTGAGTTGAATGCCTGCTACATGTGGTTATAAGGTAAATAATACCCTGGGCTATTTTTGAGAAGAGGACCTGTACTTAAGCACATCTACTGGAAAGTAAATACTTACAAACTGTATTTTTTTCAATAATCTTTCCACTTGTTGTTGTTATATACTTGGGTCATGTTAGAGTCTGAAATCCTGAAGTTGAATATATTCATCAGTTTACTTGACAAAATAATTGCAGTCAGCCTTCAGTTGGAGATAATGTGCATTTCCCAAATGAAACACAAGTTCAATAAAGTTTCATCACTGAAGGAAAAAGTGTTGAAAGTCCCTGTTCGGCTGAGTTAGTCTTTCCTCTCTGTGTGTCTCTTTAAAATCCCTCTCTGCTTCCACGGTGAAAACAACTGTGTCGCTTCACGGCAGAATTCATCACTGTAAATCTAACCAGTGAACATTTAGACTGCTGCACTCTTGACATTTTCAAAAGGCCTGAACGGCATTGATTTACCCAAAGTTCAATATCAAGGCCTCTCCATCATTGCCATAACTCACATGACTGGTTGAAGGGAGCTGCTCTCAATTATAGTGAAGGTGGGAGAACATAACGCTTCTTTTATAGCTCTGAAATCATTTCACAGGCTCTGGTAGTGCTGGCATAATTTTAAAAAGCTTAGGTCTGAGGTAGCCCATTAAAAATACTCATAAACATTAATTTTGCCAGTGGGATGTGAGATTGTGTTTCAGTCTTGGCAGCGGAGTGTATGCAGTGTGTGGTTTAGCATTGGCAAAAATAGCACCCAACTTTGGCTTCCTTTGAAAAGTGTGTAATCTAGACTGTGACTGTTTGTTAAATCTGCCTGAGGAAAGTGGACGCCACCCAGCCACCATGTGCCTTGTCATGTTGGTGATGCTGGTTGAGTCAACATGAAAGTCTGCAAATGTGATGGGAGGTTATCTGACCAGGGAAAGTGCAGACTGATTACTGCAGCACATTTTAGTCAACTGGGAGCCACAAAAAACAAATACAAAGGTCTTTGATGGGGAAAGTTTTACAGTTAAATCACAAGTTGTGGTTATATAGAGCATACATTATCAGATTAAATATAGACTGGATTAAGATCATGTCATGTGAACACATCTACATGATTAGATTGGCCCTATCTGTTCGAAGCTACAATTTGATTCCGGTAAATAGATTTTGCTTTCTGTTTGTATGAAATTTACCAAGAATGACTTCATGTAGTTTTGCATTAAATCCTGTTTACACAAAATGGTTAAGCTGGACATGTCCATTTGCTTGAGTCCGCACAAGCACAAAAACGCGGAGTTGAATATGAGGAAGTGTGTCAGTGTGTCCTGTTAACAGATTAGCTTGTTTGTGAACTCACAATATCATGTCACAAAAAGCACAAGGTCTAGAACAGACAAATTCATCTTCAGTAGCTTCGGGCGCATACAGTCACAGTGCAAAGTATTATGGGATTGATCCACTCGCAGAATCAGATATTCTTGGTTCATATGTAAGCGTCTGATCTCTCAATTAAAAGCAACTCGATCAAATGAACACAAACTTGACGATGTTGAAAAAACATGATAATGTAAATTTCCTGATGGCTTTTACAGCAAAGATTTTTGGGTGTCCTTTGGAAGAAACCAGAAATAAAATCAGGGGGTCAGGGGTAATCATGGGTAAGCTATTTCCCCAGCAGGATCGTTTCATTTCAGATTTTGTAAAGAAATCATGATAGTTAAATTAAAACAAGTAATTATTATATTGACAAATTTCTTTTGTCACTTTATCGAGTTAAGCAATGAAGTTCTTTCTTATTTCATAAGAATAAATACATAATATATTCATTTTACGTGGTAGGTGTGCTTGAGGAACACTATTTCTTTAAGATGTCTCTCTTTGCAGAAGTGAGGTTTGTCATGTAACTTTGAAAACAGTTGCGTTGTGGATTGCATGCACCCCTTAAACTTTTATTGGTCTCACTTGCCCAGCCACTTCCACTTTTTTTTTGTGTGTGTGTCTTCAAAACTAACTGGTGTGAGTTGATAACAGTCACAGAGCACATCCCTTTCCAAACAATAACACATATTTCTTGTGGATACGAGCGTCATGTGGTGTACAGGATGATACAACAGAACTGTGAGAGCTTCGTGAAGATTTCTTTGGAGGATTTGGGGTGAAACAGCAAGTCACTTTAGTCAACTTCACACATTTCACAGGCATTTCTGCCCTGTAAAGAGTTAATGTCACAGACAAAGCTCTGCAGTCCATTTTTAGTAGGACTGAAACAATATAAACTACCTGGGTGGAAAAGGTCTGCTTATTTTAAAGAAAGACATCATGCATACACAAATGTGTGTTTTAATGGTACTGTTGTCATGCTCCAATAATAAAGACTCTCCCCTTTGGATTAATGCTATCGTATCAAAACAGGATGGGGGGGGGGGGGGGCATTTCCTACCATCAGAAAGTTTTTTTCTTTAAAACAGATGTTGGAAAATAGACGTTGTCTCATAATCAAGGTTGTCCTATATTTGGTGCCGTGTATGTTGCTGTGCAATGTCTGTTTGACATCAGCTGAATGGCCAAACCTTCACTTCATCACGAAAGCAAAAATGATTACCTTTCTCTGGTCCCATCTTTCTTTTAGTCTGCTGTTACTGCTATTTACATGTGCTGACTGGCAAAGCTTCCATTTGAAAGGAGCCTCTGAGGACACGGTGCGTTACTGCGCTGACTCCAGAGAGCAAAGCGTGCATTTGTGCAAAGACTATCCTATCTAATAAAGTGAACAATTTCAGTATTCCTGCGCTCTGCTGCAGCTCAACATTTGGTCTGCATCAACAAGCCTGAGTAACACTATCGTCCATGGATTTGGATTTGGGTAATTCAGCCCTTATTTTGGCAACATCCAACACCAATGCATCAAAATGAATTTGACAGTGACATGTTTAAACAGTGAAATGTGGTGTTTCAGCATTCCATCTTAAAATACTCATCGTAATGTCAATTTCAGGTGCTGCGAGCATGTGGAGAGCCGGTCAGAATGATGTGAGCAGTCAGATATATGAGCAGCTCTGTGGTGGAAGGGGCCGGGCTTCCTGGCACACACTAGGTACACCGTATTGATGCTCAGCCAGCAGCCTGACCCACACCGGGTCAAATTTATGGGTAGATATTTAGCTTGTCTCTGCCACTCTGAAGGGTAGAAAGAATAACAAACGGGCCTCTCGGCTCGTTGCGCTTTAAGCCCGGTGATGTTTTCCCCACAGCAGAGCCAGCACATCACAGATCAACTGAGAAACGTCAGAAACACCACGTCGCTCGACTCTCCAGTACTGTTGGTCAGCAGAGTCTCGATTATCCAGAGTCTCTCATGCGTCTGTGAAATCAACATAAAGTTTTCATTGTTGTCAACAGTGTGATAACCAGTACTTGATTACAGTTTGCAGTATTCAACATGCAAACACTGTAGTGTGACTGTCAGTCTAATGACTGATTCCCTCCTTAAGTTCTGCTGAAGTTGCTTGGAAGTCAAATGCTGGTACACAATTTACAGTGAGTCTGTTTGAGTTCAGTATGTCAGAGTGCAAGTGTGATCAAACGTCAAACTTTTAAACTAATGACAACAACACAAAGCAGGACCCGAGATTAACTACCAACACGCACGCAATAGAAGTCAGCTCTTATAGATAGAAAGTTAAAGTTTATTTGGATACATGGATGCAGGCTGAAGCTTCTTAAATGATATCAACACTCAGACGTCATGATGCTGCCAGGAGGGCTGATTGAGTTCACGAATCATACACAGGAAATAAAATCAACATCTTGATCATCAACCGTGGTAATGAGAGGTAAACGGTGTAAAAGGTTTGGTAAAACAAAAGCTTCAACTGTCAGTGATGCAAACAAAGACAGGTTCACGACCGCTTTTAACTTGAACAAAAACAACAAACTCACTAAAGTATTAAAGTTTAGTAAATGTGATTGTGATATTCATCATACAGAAATAATCAGTTACTATCCAGTTCCTGTTAAATATGGTGCATTGGAGTAACATGTCACTCCAGAATATATCTTCAACAACACTGGTTATTAGCTTTCAAAATGCAAAGATGAACTTTTCAGCTTTCCGTGGTCAGTCTGTCACTGCTGGTGAGACTGACGCTAATAAAACCGGAAACAGTCACAATGTGTCACTGTCAGAATGAGGAAGTAAAGATGCTGCGGTATCAATATATTTTTCTCGAGAATTTATGAGTTAAAGTTGCAAGTTAAATGACCTTTCAGCTGGATCTGGTTGAGCACCGACGCAGGAAAGCAAGAAGTCTGAAAACACACCTTTTAAAGTCATTTTGCTGGTTAATACTCAGCTCGGCGTGCTATACGTTACACTTCCAGCATCCAACTCTGCTGCACACTTTTTGTTCGATGAGGATGAAATTACATATAGTGCAAAAATGAGGAAGTGCCACTTTTATTTTCCTGTTACATGAACCTTGGAACATGCTGCCTTCCAGCTGCTCCAGCAGCTCAACCCCAAAAGTAGTTTCACTTCTCTCTGACTCAAGTTTTTCGTTTAAGTTGCAAAATAGCCAGCGAGCTCGTTGGTACAATCACTTTCTCCCAAACCACATGTTTGGTCTTCAAATCACTGACATTAAGACTATGACTTCCACTTGCAAATAACAGACTGTATTTAAATTTAATTGCTGTTTATATGGTTTCACCACACAATTACCTGTAAAGGGGAAATCCTCAATTGCCTGGAAAGCATAAAGTGGAAAACCCTTTTTACTGAGCACTTATCATATTTGTTTCCATTTCCCAGAAAGAAGAGTCTCTGTTGATTTGTGATTTCTTTCCTTGGGTTCTGGTGCTGCTGAACCTTCCTGAATCAATGCTTTTCTTTTCAGTTTAATGGACATTGCAAAGCCTGCCAGCTACCTTGATGAGACCAGTATTATCCTTACATTTTCCAGCTCTTTGGTGTGCTCCTCGGTTCGTCTGACAGTGTGTGAAATACGTCTTTTTGGATAATTAGGCTCACAAAGGCGAAGGAGGAAAGATTCAAACCTTTTTTTTCAAACACTTTGTGTGAGGTCAGTCAGAGATGCCAGAGAACTGAGTCGGAAAAGACAGAAATAGATACGTTTTGCGTCTTTGTATGTCCCGTTCTTCATACCACCACCACCATAGTTCACTTTTTTTTTTTAGGACCTTTTCCAAACAAAAGCCAGTGTTTTTGTTTGGGTTTTTTTTTCAAATATATTTCGAAATGTGTCTGAACATGTTTAAACTGGGAGTTTCCCACTAGGAAGGTAGGAGATTTTAGGACGCTCCCAACATTTGGTTTGAAAGGTGATAAATGTACAAATTTTGTACTCAAATGAGTTGCTTCTGTTATTTCTTTTCCCTCATTCTCATAGGAAGTAATCACAACACCTTTATTTAATCCCAGTCTTGGTCAGTGGATGTGTTATTCAGCTTGTTTCTCTATTCCCTTTCCTCTGACAGCAGCGTCACTGGAGCTACTCTTGAGATTGCTCTAAACTGGGAAATGGGACCTTCCCAATTGTGACTATTCCAGGTCCTAGCTCCATGAATGCTGCAGGACTGAAACCGTCCTTCTTGTTGCCTTTAGATTTCACTAAGAGCAAATGTGATTCATGCGTGGGAGGCCAGCACTACGTGGCTCCGCACCCTAATGATTGCTGCGACTGCATTTAGCCTTCAAAGATAACTAAACTGGAGTTAAATTCTGATGACCATGTTGAACACTGTGTAAAATGTTCACTACAGAATTTCTTTTGTGCCGTGATCAAACCTTAATTGGAAAAAAAAAAAGGCTTTTTGACAGAAAGGAAAGTCGTACCGCCAGCTTCCAGACGAGCCTCCAAAAATCCGTCATCCCACTGCCTCTGAGAAGAGACTATTCTTTATCGATTATGGCATCTCGCCCTTCTCTTTGACAGCAGGGTTTTCACCCTTCCTTTAGTGTGGCTATTCAAAGCAGCTACAAACCATTTAGCCTTCAAATGAGGACAGATGTCCCTTCAAAGCTGCTATTGACACAGCTGGAATACAGAGTAAAACATTAATGTTGAAATAACAGATATAAAATCCTTCTTTGTACTATTATTAACTGTTGTTCTTTTTTTTTTTTTGGCAACTGCTTCTCTGTTAGATGTATTCATGGATTTGTGACTCAGGCTGAACTCCCAAGATTGTATTTGATTGTGTCAGTACTACCTGAACTAACATGCCTTCATGGTTTTCACTTGTTTTTAGTCTAAAATCTCAGTAACCGTACCACCAAAAAATTCTATATAACTGCCTTTTAAGTAGTAGCCTTGCAGAGAGGGTCTCATATTTCAACTCTATTTCATGATGTGTGATAAAAATGGCTGCCCACGCAGTTCAGAGTAACCAAATATTGCTTTTAGGCTCATCACAAAAGCTAAGTTTGAGTTTCAGCATGCTTTTAAATCAATCAGCATTCGAAGTTAAGTAGAATTCACGCTCGTTGACTTGACAGCTGTCTCTCGACAATAGATATTGCGTTGCACAACGTTGTGCATTTGTGCTTTGGCAACAGTGTGCAGAATGACAGATAGATGATTAAGCGGAGTGATCGCGCATTACAAACAGTACTGCTGTGCCAGGCAAGTGCACGGGTGTAGTGCATGTGTGTGTGTGTGTGTGTGCGTGTGTGTGTGTGTGTGGTTGAGGTGCCTGAGCTGAGAAGGTGGGCAAGAACACAGGGCTTTGGAAACCGTGGAGTCCACACAGCACATTTGTCAATGTCAAAGAAAACATGCTAATTTGTAGTACAGCTGTTTCCCTATATGAAGTGTTGAAACACTCAATCAGAAAAAAAACTGGGCTGGACCAGCTTGTGTCTCCAGTTCATAATAATGCCCCATTCAGGAGGTAACTGCCCCGGCCAGGCTTCCAGCAGCAGGGCCGGCCTGGGAGAAGTAGCATTAAACCTCAGCTGCTCTAATTTGTAAACTACACGAGAGCGAAACGGAGTGTGTGTGGCACTCAATACGGTGGCAGCGGTGAAGGGGGCAGACTAGCTGGGGCAAAAAAAAAAAAAGTACCACATGTTCCTGATTGACGGTGATTGAAACAAATGCAGTAGCAGAAACAAAGGCTTTTCCAGTCAGTGGGACGTTTGTGTGCATCGAGGCATTTGACAGAAGGACATGGAGATTTCATTGCAGTTTAAACAAGCGCCACAAATTGATTAGTGATGACCCATTACACCAAAAAGAGTGTGTAGAAAGGCCCATATATTTTGAACTGTGCTGTTGACATAGATCCAGGGGGCAATTTGTGAAGGAACGAGTGGGGGAAGGAGCCGTTTCTGACAACCACGGTGGAGGAGGTCTGCTTTTCCCAACATGCCTTTAATTCTATGAAATCTGAACTGGTTGCAGGTTACATTGCAAAATATTGAGTGTAACAGGTACAATTGCAGGCCTACACCTAATAAAATCCCGTGATGGTCATGTCTCCATTAATACTTCTGATTGCATTTGGATTGAAAAACATTTTTTATGAGCAAGCACTCTGTAAAGTACAAGATAAGGCAGTGTTTTATCTTAAAGTTGATACCATGACTCTAAGTCTTTCTGCCTGAGCACATGTATTCCTGCATTACTTGCATTTTAGAATAAAATTATTTGTTGGGTCTGGTCTCATTGAGCAGCAGAAACGAAGATATTCAGAAAGGAAGAGGGGACGTCGCACCCTGCATAGATCTCACCAGGCATGGCTTTTTATATCAAAGGAAGACTCACCTTTATATTGATGCCATAAAAATATAAACAACTTCTGGGACCTTTGAGCAGACAACAAAATCTGATCCTCTCCCTTAAGACAAAAGCAGAGGAAGATGTGGAAAAAAAAACATTTTTGGGAAGTAAAAAAAAACAAAAAAACAGCTAAGCCTTCCTTAAAATGCTGGCCTGTGACACAATGGCCTCTAGTGGCACACTGGCGATTGACAGAGACAGCTCAATCATTTCCTTATAGGCATGTGCTGCCAGGTCCAGCTGGCTTTGACATTAACACCAGGCACTGACTGACAGAGGCCCTGGCCTTGGGCTGGGCTCCTGGGGCCTCCACAGTACATTCAGCTCTCCTTTTAGCCTGTTGATTTACTGTCCCCGGTGGCCGCTCGTTGATCCATTTCCCCTCTCAGTTTGCTCACAGGGCACCCCGAAAACCGTCCTCCAGCAATATATTTGCTTTATGATTTCCTGAGGAGCCGATGAAGAAAAACAAGCCCCCGCTCACTGCACCTGTTCCAGTTAATGTGCAGAGTGCCGGACGGCCTCCTCTGGTCTCGGCGACTGGGGAAAAAGCAGAGGGCCGCGGTGTCACAAGCTCCATGTGGATCTTCCATTTCCCCTGACCGGCCCAGTCGGGACCGAGCAGCATGGGGATATCGGGGCGGGAGGAGAGATGGCATATTATATGTGTGTCAGTTTAACACACGCAGGTCAATTGGGGCCCACATAGAGTCTTGCTGCGTGTGCATTATTAACATGTGTGTGGGTGTTTATGTAGCTCAGCGCCCAACATGGAGCTGACATTAATAAGGGAACGTGATGGGAACTTGCTTACATCATTTTGGACGACATGCAGATGTGACTGAATGGAGGCTCTTAGTCATCTTCCATTTGCGATGATGTGAGCAGTTTGGTATTTACTTTTTCCACCCCAAAAAAGTGAGCAACAGTAAAAACACCAGGTTTATGTGCAGGAGTCTAAGCTTTAAAATGCAGTTTCTTCTGATGTATGATCCAAGTTGAAAATAGGAGTAAAATCGGAAATGTGTTTTTAGTGAGTTGGGAGCAGACAGCAGGATGAGCAGTTATGAAGTTCAAGGCCTGTGGAGTAATATTCACTCAGTAAGTGATTTGAAAAGCAGTCTGCTCATTTTACAGGGAAATAAACTGTAAACCTCCGTACAGGAGTTCAGACAAAAATATCCATCTTTTCTTACATTTACTTAACATATTAAATCGTATCTTTTACACCCAGAGTACATGCATTGGACCAGATCTACCAAAGGTGTATAAAAACAGGCACAAACACACAGTGTGGAAGTTGATCTACTAACAGCTGGCACTGCGAATTGCATCACACAGACATGCAAAATAACCAACACTATAGCTATAACGTGTTTGCCTTGTTGAATATAGAATACTGGATCAGATCATGCAAAACACTGGGAGAAGTTTATGTTAACAGGGTCAATTAAAATGCACAGTATTTACCCATTTATGATTATGTCTCAGCTCATTTATGACCAATCATCTCCCATATTGCATTGCTTTGTTTAGTTTTTCTTCAACATTGAGAATTATTTGCTGTTATGCACTGATATGTCGAGCACCCTCCACCAACACTTCACATTTAGGTATTTTTAGAGCTTAGTGCCACATCCAATCACTCCTGGGTAAGTGTGAGCAAATGAACAAGGGAGCGATCGTTCTTG
The DNA here is from genome assembly GCF_963383615.2 of Lipophrys pholis. NCBI lineage: Eukaryota > Metazoa > Chordata > Actinopteri > Blenniiformes > Blenniidae > Lipophrys > Lipophrys pholis. Next base: position 15,674,189 of record NC_137649.1, read on the forward strand.
TATAAAAAGTGTCTTTTTCTTGCAAAAGCCTGAAATGAATGTTTCTGTTTGTGTGTGACGGTGTTATTCTGACTGAATTATGCTTACAGCAGTAAAATGAAAAGAGCATGTAGTTTAGCTTAATGCAGGATCTTAGTAAATGAGGCCCTTTGACTCATGTAAAGTTTATTTATAAGATGTAGATTGATGAAACTGCCACAGAGCGCAGTGTTAGGTAAAATCTGTGGATACAGCCGATGCTTTTTCCCCAACATGATTTTCCTTTCTGTTGGTAATTGAGAAGATAAAAACCCCAAAAAATATATAACAAAGAATCCATCCATCTTCTTTACCACATTGTCCAGATGGAGTCACGGTGCCAATATAGAGAGCAAATAAGCTTTGACCCCATCTGAACGAATTTGGTGAATTTAAGTTTCTAAGTTGAATAAACTGCATGATTTACTGTGTATTTGTCACCCAGTTCCTGTTGTTATAACTGTGCATGTTTCCTTAAGTGTCAATGCCTCTTGTCAATATGTCACTGTCCAACCTCATCGGCGGATCTGAAAGCCCAACTGAATAGTCTGATGGATTTAATATAGTTTTCTTGTGAAATGAACTTAAGTGAAAGGCCAGGCCATAATCTCAACAGCATGAAAAAGTGATCCATTTTTTTCCCCCAGTCTGATATTTCCATTGATAAAAATGTCTGACATGCAGTCTATTTTCCAAGTCAGAAATGACTGATATGGTCAGTAAATCACCAGAAAATCCAAACTCATAACTCAAGCAAATTCCTTTTTTTATTGTGGAAGGTCAGTTTTTATTTTCAATCAGACCTTTTTTTTTTTATTCCGCGACTGTTATTAGTTGACAGGAGGAGAATTCGATTTGACAATTATGGGACTCATGTCTGGGTAATTGCATTGTGCAGAGTGGGAACAGCCCTCACTTCCTCACAGTAAGCCTCTGAACATGGTCGATCACTAATAGTCCATCTGAAAGCTGTCAACTGCCTTGCTGGCCCGGTTCTTCCTGTTTCCTTGGAAGTGGCCCAGTGGTAAAGTGGCCCAGTGGCTTTTAGGTCAAGAAGAGAGGTGAACAGAGTTATGGGAGGAAGCATGCATGTGGCAGTGTCTGCTTTTCTCAGTCATGTGTGTTTAAGTAGTAACCTGACAGAGTAAATGTATTCCAGGGTGCTTTTTTTTTTTTTTCCATCCTAAGTCAAGTTGTCTTCCTGATGGCAGATGCATTGGAGCTCACCCTTGCGTGTAGTTGCTGAGTGTGTGTGAGTCCTCGTGCTTTTCCTCATGTTATTTTTTCCCTGTCTTTTTTCCTCCAGGTTTAAACAGTGTGTTAACCACCAGATCCCATTGCTATCAATCTTAATGGTGGTGGGTCGGCATAAACGCACACATGTGTAGGCCCTCTCCAAGAGGCACAGTTTAAGAATAATCCCCCCCCCCCCCCCCCCCAAAAAAAAAAGGAGAGAAGGGAAAATATTCTGGCCCCATTTAGAAAATAGGTGCTCAGAAAACACCCCAGCCAGGCCTGAGTGATAGCTACTTCCTCAGCTTTTCCACTTCATTGATGGTTATGTGAGTTAAAACAACGAGCTTAATGGAGACTCTGGGCCCCCGGGGGACTAATCATAGCCACGTGACTTCCTCCGGGGCTTCCATGAAAATAACTCCATTACAATGGTCTGTGATATTAATATCGGCTTTGGGAAAGTCAGGCCCGGGATCCGCAGGGAGGCCTCGGTATGAGCAAACAAAGAGGAATGCACGGCATTCGAGGGAGGGAAGAGAAAAGCAGAAACAGAGCGAAAAGAGAGAAAGAAAACGGTGATCCGTCCGCGTTGAGTGATGGCGGACTGCACAGTCATGATGTTCGCTTGTTCTCTCCGAGCTGCCGCACTACATTTTTCTCAGCTGAAATGAGAAGTGGTTCTTGTCTCATTCATCACTTGCGCAGAAAAGTTATTGCTTTCTAACAAGAGCTTCAAATTTGAAGGCCTGCTCTCTCCTTCACACCGAGCTACTTTAATATGTTGCAGATATATACACCTCCATACATTGTGCACCACCACCTGACAGCTGTAGGTAATTATAATAAAGACTACATGCAGAAAACCTTCCAGCTGTATTTCCCATGCAAACCAGATTGTCCCCCTTCAGTATCAACTTTTTTTCCATTCAGGTCTTGGACTGATCAACAGTGCAACACGCTATGTGAAATAGAAAACCTTTAATTCCTTATTTATGATTATTTTATGTATTTTTTTACTCTCTGATCATGACATCCCTGAAGGTGCAGTAAGGAATAAAAATAGAAACAGAATATTAATCAGAAGTTGCATAAAACTTACATGGATATTTGCAATATATTCAGTGGTAATAAATGCAATAATTCAGCCTATTTGACTAATATTAATATTGCAAAGTGATTGTACATGTCACATATTTAAACTGTTTATTTTGATACCCTTCTCTCAAAAACCAACAGTTTGAGCTGCAGTAGTAGTGTCTGCTATAATGAACCACACGGGCCATCACTGTGTCTTTGTAAACAATGATCTTGTTAGCGGGTTCACTTCCTGTCCTTCCTTTGGGCCACTTTTTCAGATACATACAGGAACCTCCCAAAAGAGCTGCAGTTTTGGAGATCAAATGATTGTACTTTCCTTTTTTTTTTTTTTTTTTCTCCTTCTAACACTTATCTTTGACAACATGTCCAGGATGGTGCTTGATATCACTAACAGATGTCATGAGCAAAAAGAAAATCGGTGGTATTTAATTCTCTGGTCAGTGGCCGTATTGCTAAAGCTGACTCCAATAGTGGCAAAGATAGTTTCATGCCTTGGACCATTAAAAAGAGAAGACCTAAACAAACGTCCTCATTCATACATTTATCAAACAGTTGTTGCAACAGGATATTGGTCACACGAGGAACTTGCTTTTGAACACAAAGAAAAAAATATTACTGCCAGTACCTGATGCAGCTTCCGTACAAGGTGTAGTTTTAGTAAAACGTATCATTATAACTGTAATTATGAAATACAGACAAAAGCATAATAAATGATATCACTGGGTTGGTTGCTTTTGCTTTTAAAGACCGCTTTTAGGGAACACCTAACTTCGCAATACTGATATGAAATTACGAAATGGAAAGAGATATGGAAATATGATCTCAACAGTCTGAGTCACAACTGTGCTGCAGACACATGAGCCTAACCACAGTGTAGTGAGCGTACAATAATCAGCTCGCTGATGTGCTGATGAGAGTTACTCATTGTTACATTGAGGCGTCATTCCCTTTAAGAAAACCACACATTACAAGACTGAAACACTCCGCCCTCCTCTTCTTTCTCCCATTCGACGGGACACGTGTGTCAGTCTTGCGGTCCAACAGGACATCTTCTGGAGCGTCTGAACTCTTGTATAAGTCACCACTTGTAAAGAAATACTCCGCTTCACGCCATCATGAGCCAGACACATTTTCCTGCAGTCCCTCCTGTTGTGGAAGATTTATTGAATGGAATAACACCAGCTTCACTTTTACCCCCGCTTTTATGAATATATATATTGTTTTAACGGCGCTTTTAAATTCCTCCAACACTTTTGTTCGGGTCACAGCGCGGCCTTCCTCTCTGTTAAGATTCAGCATTGTGAAGGATTTTACAACATCGTTCGCAACGTTTCGTATTGAAGAGAATCCCGCTGAAATAAAGACGTAAATATAAATTAGATGTATTAGGGTGTAGTGAAATCTTATTTTACTTAAAAAAATATTTAAAAATTATAAAATACTTGTTTTTGAGTCCAGACAGAAATAATGAACAATGCTGATGGATATGAAAGTAAAACCTTTCTCCATTTTTGTATTACTTTCTGCTATGAGATATCTTGTTTGGCTTTTGTTATTGGAACATCATGCACATGTAAATGTAATTCATTAACAATAATTGTTATCAATGAATTAGGCGCATCCTTAAAATAAAACCATGTCAAAATACAAATCTTTACTTTTTAATGTACACTAATCCTTACACATACGCAATTCAAACTGAGTTATTGAGGTGTTTATTGATCATTTATTCAGCAATTATCCAGAGACAATTTAAAAAAAATTTGTTTTATCCTCAGTGGACAAAGTATTGCACACATGGTTTCCTTCACATTTATAGAGATTAAACAGAGTGGAAAAAGAAATTAAAGAAAAAAAAATGAACTGAAATAATTTTCAAATCAGAAAAAGTTAAATTAAAATGATCTTGTGTATAATATAGTGACATGGTGGGGAAGTGGTGACCGAGTTAATGAAGTATGCCTGTAATCAGAAGTTTACTGGTTCGAATCCCGACAATTCACTGCTGTGGGCGACTGCTCAGGTTGTGTCAGAAAAAGCACCCGGTGCCAAACTAGCGCCAAATCATATACGATCCGGCGAGCTGTAAGAAGAGCAGCCAAAACACACTCATATATCATATAAAGAATGTTTCAAATAGTCCTGGTTTTAGCTCCTGAGGCTTTAGTTTAACTTTCAGCATTACTTTTCTTTGTTTTTGATCATTTCACTCCATTAAAACATACAGATTATTCCTATGTCCCTTACTTTTTTGTGGCTTTCTCCATGGTTAGATCACTGAGAGTCGGGGTCAGTTAGTTGTTAAACATGGAAAAAAAATGTATCCAAGAATGAAATTTGTCTCCTCACAGTTGCTGGACTAAAGTCATTTATCTCTTTGAGGTATTTGGGAACTTTTAAAGTCTCACGTCTCTGTATTTGTGTCTTTCTAAAGTCATGGAATATAACGACCACTACACATTATTTATACACAATAAGTTCTAAAATTAATTTTAAGACATTCGACGTTTGCCTGAAAAAAGGGTTAAAAGATTTTTAAATCATTAATACATTTTTATTTTGATGTAATTTTGTGAAAGCTACAGAGTTCCACCACTGCACAGTTGCTAAGTTTTAATCAATAAGAGGAACAACTTGTGATGGACGGTTCCCCCCACAAGGATATTAAATAATTTCCACAAGTAATTCATTGAAAATAACTAAAAGTCTTGAAATCAGCTTGAATAAATAAACCTTAAATACATTTATTATTAGTGCATTTATTCAGAATGGATATCAGGTTAAAAGGTGGTTGAAAAGACTTTCCTCCCTCCAGACTTGGGGTCAGTCTAATATCATTCACAAAGTATTTAATATTAATTGTAATAAGTAGAATTGAAATGAGTATAAAATCCACTCGTGAAGAGATTTAGACATTTGCAGCCGTGTTCTCACACCCACATGCAACGATGTGGCTTTCACATCTTCCATATGAATTATTAGATGGCAGCGGCCAAGCCAAAGAAAAGGTCCTCCTCCAGGGCCCAAATAATTATACGAGTGCCATAACAGATCAGACATTATTTCCTTGACCTTGTCTCCAGCTTGAAGAACAGCTCAGACTTTTTTGGCTGAAAGCTGAGGCAAGTCTCCGACCTGACGTTTACACAGGATCACAGACTCATTCACCAACGAGTGAGTGACCCTCTCCTGGCCAGGATCAACACGTCTCTCACTGTTTGGAGTCTGTGGTGTAAAAACTCACAACGGGATTAGATGGAGGGCATAAATCAGCTGTTTTTTTAACAATCAGTACTGTCAGCTTCCTGGGAAAACATGAACTTGTCTGCTGATGAAGAGTTTCATTGTCTGTTTACCTCCGTCCCTCGATCTTCTGTTCCGCTTTGTCCAACTCAGGGTTGTGGGAGGCTGACAATGAAGACGTGGTCGCCGACAACCTGACAGGTCAGCAGTTCATCCTGGACAAACACAGCGTATTTGTTCCATTAGAAAATGAAAACGGTCCAGAAAAAGTCCAGAAAAGACTTGAACCAAGAGAGCGAAACTACACACAACTGTTGCAACCAGCGAAAAGACTTTTATTTGTTTAAAAAAAATAAATTCTGAAAAACTATGAGCTGTGTGTGCTAACCACTGCACCATACAACATTTAGTATGTTGCATATTGCATAAAGCAATGTGTTCTCCAGCTGCACGGAACATCTGAGAAAACAGTGATTGTTGCCTCGCTTCCATTTTGATTGAATCAAAGGAAGTTTAAGAAAGCCGACGAAAGTCGACTTTGTGACACGCGGCCGTGTTTTTAGCGCGTGACGCAACGCATTGCAGTCTCGCTTTCAAGTTTTAAAAGAAATCACACAGACAAGATGAAAAGCGAGCGCAGCCGCGGGCCTTTTGTTTTCCTCGTGAGTCAGCCGCCTCAGGCCTTCCTGTCAGGTGTGGCCTTATCACTTCTATTGAAGGTGACGACTTCATTTCAGGAAATGCAGTCAGCTAAGAATCCTAAACTCATGTTTGCTGAGCTTTTTTGCTTATTAGAAAGTGTGCAGTGTGGGAATATTAAAAAAAAAGTGCTACAATCCAACAGTGGCACATAATCTCACTTGGCAGAATTCTGCCTTTTGGCTCATGTGGCGGTCACACTCTGAGCTGCTGAAATCCTCAGCGTGAAGAGCGAGAGTGCACCGCTTACAGCTGCATGAAGTGGTTCAGATTACTTGAGCTTGTGTTTGATCCTTCATAATACCAATTACACCAACAAAGGATCTTTTGTAAACAAACAGCTGATTGCAATGCAACGAGAACACAGACAGGAGGCACTGGGCATAATAGAAAGCAAGAAGAAAACAAATATTCATTCATATTATCCTTCTGCACACAGTGCAGCGCACTTGCATGATTCTTATTGTATGTTTCTTGAATAAGAAATTATATTCTAACCACAATGTATTAAGGCGAGGAAGGTTCTTTGTGGGTCTCTTATCACGATCCATAAAACATGCCCTTGAAGCTGATTGGTGGTTAAATTGCATGTGGAAAATACAGTTTGACACGCACAACTTGAGGCTGGAGCCATTATAAAGCTGGTAAAGTGTCACAATGTTGTGTTTTGCATATGGCTTCCTCAAGTCCGTCAACACAGCAGCCACCTGTCAGCTGAGCACCGTCAGCTTCTCCACTTGGCTCCCAAATAACTCGCTCATTCACTGGGGATATGACAGATGCATGCTTTAATGTTGATGCTTATCCGTGGTTGTCCCGTGCAGACTTTTCGCTCCTGCAGTGCTCAATACTCGCAGTCAGAAAGAAAAGCTGTGAGGAAAAGCGAGCGAACACAGCGGCGTCGTGGCGAGTGATTTAGGACGGAGCTTTCTTTTTCTTTTTTTTTCCTTCTTTATTTTCTTTTTTAAAGAGAGCTTTTCTTTTGTGCCACCCTTTTGAGTTGGAGTTTAATTGTCAGGAAGTGGATAGATTTATTCCCCTGTAAATTACACAGGTTTTTTGGGGGTTTCTTTCTTTCTGGTACTACTCGGTGGATAATGTAATCTACACATGTGCACATGTGCATTGCGAGGGTGTGGATGATCTTGATTTCTCCTCTTTGTTGAGCAGAGTGAGGAGGTGCATTTTATTACTCTTATTTTCTTCATCGTTTTAAAGAATTGCATGATAACCGAAACATTCAAACCGATGTGACTTTTATTGATTTCATGAATTCACCTTACTGAGTGACTCACTCTCTCCTGTAGCGAACGAAGTGTTTATCCTTAAATGTTTTTCGCACTCGATTCAGAATAAGACCAGAATTTATGACATTTCTCTGTAATTACAGCAAAAGAGCTTGATTGATGCTCCATATGAAACAGGCCTGCACAAGTTCATGCCAGGCTTTTTGGAAAATCCTTTTTTTTTTTTTTTTCTTCCTGCAAATTGGTTTTCCTCCCTGACCATACAGAGTCGCCACTCTGCATCGAGAGGAAGTTTCAGCAGGGAGCCATAACCGCCCGCTAAAGGCCTTTAAATCCTCAATTTGATGGCTTGAGTATTCAGCAGGAGGATTTGAAAAGGATGAAGAGAAGAAAATTGCACATCCTTAAGAAAACAAAGAGCATTTCCTTCCTTGTCTCAGGATGAAAAAGGGAAGAGGGGAAAAAGTAGAAATACATACTAATTCATCATTGGCTTTTACTGCTCCTTGATGGTCCATAACTCACTCTGACCATGATTCCCCTTTCCCCCCCTCATACCCACCTCCACTACGCCATGTTTTAATGACCCTATTATAGCCAACCCTGCGCAGTACAATAAAAAGGTTTACACTTTGAACTGCGATCCACAGTATGACTAACATGTTTTTATAATACCCCCTGATTTATACAGTAATGGAATAATGGAGGAAAGAGCCCAGGAGTCTTTGAACTCGAGAAAAGGAGGAGATCGCACACAGTCTGAGTGATGAAATGACACTTCAGCCTAAAGTCCTGAAAGGATGACTCCAATCTACTCAATTGTTCTGTTGCTCATATAATACTCGCTCGTGGAGGGTTTGTTTTCTTTCTTTTTTTTTTTTATAAGTCAAAGTCTTGATAGCAATTCAATGTAGCTGACTGACATGACAAATGAGTTTGTGCTGTAACCTGTCTCGAGGCAACTTTTAAGTACCTCTGCCAGATGGCAACTCCATTCAGAAGGCGCCGCTCCGGTGGATTTCTAAGAGTTGTCTGGTACTGTCATTGCTCATCCTACAGACTCGAGAGTGTATCTTCCTCAGCCCCTATTCCTTAAGGACAGTATGGAATTGACTGAATAGACAGGTTGTCTTGCAGATTGGTATCTAGATGAATAGACATATGAATGCATGCATACATTATATTCATCCCTTTACTTGCAGGTTTTCACTATTTATAATGTTAAACCTCAGTGAAAGGTTGGGTCATAAATCAAAATGTGAAACAATAGTAGCATTTACAACCACGTTCATAGAGATGAACTGCACTGGCAGTATCCTTTGGAAACTGGAGCCATAAATTGTATTACTATTAAATGTTTCTAAAGGGAGTTGACAAATAGTTGAATGGAGTTGATTTTCCCCTCCTGCTCTTGGCACTGTTGAGCGGGGGAAAATTCCCTGTCTCCAGGAGAAAAAAGCGCTCTCGCATTAGTGCTGCCAATCCATTCGTCTTGATGCTGTTTGAGTGTAATTTAAGCCTTTTTTAAAGCGCCTTCTGAAAATGCAGCGTGCTTAAGGGCAGTTTCAAGCTTTTTACGAGCACAATAAAATTGTCACTGCATATGGATTAAATGAATGTTGATATATGGGTATAATGTTTTTCATGTGCACGGGTGTTTACCGCGGAGTGTTAATGTCTGCTGCTGCAGAGGCTGAAATGATGCAGATTTGGCCCTCGTTGGCGTCAATCCCCAGAATAGACAAACAGCTACATCCTTAATTATGCATGGGGATTTAAGCATTGCTTCTCAAAAGTAGCTGTAGATCCTAGATTGTCGACACGTAGCTGAGCACCTTTCCATTTGTATTGAACCCTCGGGACTTTATTTTGAGCAATACTCAGCTTTTACAGTGTTTATGAAGGGGGTGTCTTGCCAAAACCAATAACACAACAACAAAAGTGTACGAAATGGATGACACGGTATATCCAGTAATTTAACTGGGCTTTCAGTCGCATCAGTAACCCACCGTAAAGTTGCAAAGCTTTGCAGCATATCATCGGCTAACTACAGTTTAATGGGGAGCTGCAGGTAAGTTTACAAAAGCCCCATTCAGGACCGATTTATAGCTCGGTTATCCAAAACCAAACATATAAGAGTGAGGAATAGGCTGTTTTCTGTCCAAGCCTTTATCCATCCATCCATCCATCCATCCATCCATCCACCCATCCATCCATCCATCCATCCATCCATCCATCCATCCATCCATCCATCCATCCATCCATCCATCCATCCACCCATCCATCCATCCATCCATCCATCCATCCATCCATCCATCACAGGGCAAACACAGAGAGGCAAACCTTTCCAACCGATGGGCAAATAAAAGTCTCAATTGCATGTTTTTGGACAGTGGGAGGAAACCAAATCAGAGTACCTGGACAAAACACACAAACACACAGCAAGAACATGAAGACTCTACTGAGAAAAGCCCTTCCAGGCCTCGACCACGTTACAGTCTGGCTCGGAGGCACAAGCACTACACCACTACACCACTATAAGGCTGTGAAGGGAAATTTCAGAATCACCAGTTACCAAAATATGCATGTCTTTGGACTGTGGAAGGAAACTTGTGAAATGCAATGTACATGGAGAACATGCAAAAGAAAGAACTGAGCACAAAAATTATTATTTTTTAAAACATTTTAAGGAACACAAAAACACCTGTGTTGTGATCAAAGTATTTTAGACTCGTTTAGAGAACAAGTGAATCAATTGGTAGAGTTTTCTTCTGTAAGTGTATTACACTTCACCTGTAAATGAGGGTGCCGTGAGCTTCATTTTTAAATATAAATCATAAACTTAAAGCACTGTTTAACTAAGATCTACCAATTGCATTTAAAGGCACCTACTGATTCTTGCATGGATTAGGTGTCACTAAGGCCCTTCTCAGCTCATGTTATTCCAATGGAGCAGCAACTAAACAATGGAAACATCACAAACAGTCACTTTGGACAATTTTGCATCATTGAATGTGATTGGTTAAGGGAAAATAAATTAAATGATTGATGTTCTTTTGGGGCATTCGATTTTAAAATATGCAAACATTTTTGCTTACATTTATGCACATCAAATTAAAGGACCAGGGTTACTTGAAAGGTCAATGCCATTCGGGCAACCATGACACAAAAAGCATCCCTCCACCTGTGGTTGCAGAAAATGTCCTCATCAGAAGATGATAGTGTCCATTTCGACAATTCTTTGTACGGTAGTGCAAATTATTTCACCATACATTAATCCATCTTCTTTCACCTTTAGTCCACATCCACATGGGGTCACACTCACAATATGAAGAACCAAGAAGCCCAAACAGATTTGTTCGCTGCATCCTGCAGCTCATTTGGGGGAACCCAAGTCTGTCCCAAGCCAAAGAGATATAAGCTCTCCAGCAGGTCTGGTGTGGACCTCAGAACCTCGTCCCAGTTTGCCATGTCCTGTACACCCCCAGTGGGAGGTGACCTTGAAGGATTCGATTCAGACGTATCTACCAAGCAGCCTGACTGAGTCTTTCCCAGATGGTCAAGCTCCTCATCGAGAACATTTTTTTCAGCTGCTTATATCCATTGTCTCCTTCATTCAATCAGGGTCAGGACCTCCATAATTGAAGGTAGGGATGTAGACCGTCGGTAAATGGAGAGCTTTCCTTTAGAACTCACCTTCTTCTTCATTACTCGCTTACCCAAACTTATGTCCCATCACACAATTCCTCATTCCATTCCTTTCATACTTGAACTCCTTCAGTCTGTCTCCTTTCTGAGGAAAGAATGGATGTAACATATTCACTACCATGCAAACAGCGTTATGATTCACAAGCAGTGAGTTTCTTACTTTATCTGACTGAACTTTATGTCCAGGTGTCACTCTGTGAATATTTCCAGGTGTATAACAGTTATTTCGGTGGTGTATATACACAACTATTCTAACTTTAATTGATCGTCCTCTTGAAGTTGCAAATATACAATTACTTGTGAGGTCAACAAATAGACAAACTCACATAATTCATGTGAGCCCAAAACAACAAGAATCTGGGAATAGCCCTAACAGTGTCCGGCCACCGGGCCTGTACTCATACAACCACAAGATGATTTTGTGGAGAGACTTTTCCTTCCATGGCTCTGGGTCAGCGTGATTTATGCACATGTTTACTGATGTCTTTCAGATGGTCCCTCTCGCTGCTTATTGTCTTCCACTATTAGTTCCCAGATGAATCACCAGCGGACAAATTGAGGGATGTCTCTGCGGATCTGCGATATTTATTGAGGTTACGCATCACTGTGGACCTCTCCATTGGCTTCTCATTGTAACGAGGCAAAAACAGATGGTCCGCGGTCATGGCATGTTTGGACATTGAAACACTTGGGTTTCATGGTGCTTTTTATGCTTTTCTGCACATTTGGTTTACATCTTGTTCAGAGGTTATTGCAGACTCCCCTTTGTCCTTCAGGATGTTAGATGTGTATTGTCAAATTGTAATTCAGGAGTTTTATAAGCTCTGAGCATGACTTATTGACCGCTGCACAATAGCTGATATAAAACATCATTTTGAAGAGATACAATTTCTAAATAATTCACTCTCTCTCCAGTACTGAGTTGCTTACAGCCACTTGTATTTGGGTTAACATTCCTCATACCAAAGTAATTCACAATTTCCCAGTTTACACAGCAGTTCTTTTTAATCCCCTCCATTCTTTCAACCAGCTGGTAATACTCCAGCCTGTTTATCTTAATAGGGTAAAAATAAATGAACCGCAATGATTAAAGCAGATATGTAAATAATGTTTCGTGCAGTCCACGCAGAATGGGAGCCTCACTGATTAACTTTAAGTAAAGAATAATGATCTCAGCTTGAAATGAAGATGACAATGCAGCTATTTTATTAATCTCCACTGTGTGTTGAGCTGCATTGCTCATGCATTCATTAATAGTAACAGAACATTTTCTAACAGCATTAGAATTGCCTCAGCAATTAATATTTTATACTTCATATTCATGTAATTATCACAAGGTTTTCTTTCTGAGGAAGTTGCACAAGTAAAAACCAATGATTTTGATTAAAGAAGTTAGTCTAAAGTAAATGTTTCTCCTAATCTATAACTGAGTGAGCTGTTTACTCCGATGTTTAGTAAATCATATACATACTTCTACAGTAGTGTTATTCATGTTATTATTACCTGCGCTTGGATTACAGCAGATGGCGGAGGTTTTACCGCCCTAAGAGACACGCCTTGGTAGTGATTACATTCCTATAACTCAGTGGTGTTAAATCCTGATCGTTGTGGGCCGACTGTCCAGCATGTTTTATGTGTTTCCTTCCTCTCATGCTCCTACGTCTGATGAATGAGGCATTATCAAGGTGTGTGGACAAGAGCTTATTGTATTTGGACAGAGATGGGATATAACAATATATGTGTCCTTTGTTACTGTACTTAAATAGATTTTTCAGATATGTATACCATACTTGAGGTTTCATTTCCCTATATTGGAACACATATGTCTTTATTTTCTCCTACTTGCATTGCTCACCCTGGCCTGTTACTTGTTTTAGTCTCTCAAAGATTTTTTTTTTTTCTAAATCTCCTTATTAGACACAGGCATGTGTCAACAAACTCATGTGGCGATTACCAGAAAAAACATACAAGCAAATATAAGTATGTGAACACAGTTCAGATAGTAATGGGTGAATGCAGAAACTTTAAAAACATCTGTTTACGAAAATATAAATGCAACGTGACGTTTTGTAAAACTTTATCGTATCACAGAGGGAAAGTTTGAACCCAGTGAGATTGTGACACAGAAAAACAGTTTGAATGAATTTTGAATCAATGTTTTTGTTGTGTTTGTGTGCTTCACCCACACACAAAAAACAAACAAACTTCAATTCCACTTCACAATGTGTAGTCATCGAAGGCCTTTAACTTTAAAAGTATTGGTGTTTGTTGAAATGGCCTCCCCTGGTCTCACATTTCCAGTTTATCATTGTCTGTTCTACTTTTAGCTTACAAATTGAATATATTAGATTATTTTCCATTTCAAAATAAACATATGAAATCATTGTTAATACAGCCAGGTTATTACCTGCTTTTTATATCTTCAAAAAAGGATTTATTTTGTGACTCATAACGAGTTGGATTATGGTCTGTGTTGTGTAACGGGTTCAGTTCTGAACCAAGTGTGTGTCTTTGGAGTGTCATGTTCCCCTTGAGCATGGAAGGGTTTTCTCCAGCTCTTCCTGACTTCTACCATCATCCAAAAACATGGGTTTGAGGCTAACTGGTTAGTGAGACTGTGAGTGTGAGTGAGTGTTTGTCTCTACTATTTGCCCTGTCATTCAATTCTTTTCAATTTTATTGAAATAGCGCCAATAACAATGTAGTGAACAATGTAGTTGGTGATAATCTCACTGTGAGGCAGAAGTCATAACCACGATTTCAACATTCCGCTTGTTTTAAAGACAAGTACTTAAAAGTATTGAAACAAAATAAGGAGAACATCCCTCAGTTTGGTTCAAATCTTGAAAACATATGGGAGCCCCTTTGAAGCGTACTGGGAGCAGCTCAGGCGGCTGCACAACTTCTCACTGTTTATCTTTCAACCCCCAGCCTCCGTCCGTCCTCCGAATAAAAAGGTAAAATGTTGAACCTTACGGGGGTCCACATCGGCTCCGTTCATTATACCCAGCTAAGTGAAGACTTCCTAAGTCACATACCACTCCACAGCTCCCTAGAGGGCCTCCTCTGTGGTTTTAAAATGTCCCCCAATTACACGTCTACAGATTGGCCCGCAAACCCAGATACCTGCGTAACCTGACAGGCTTATCTAAGAAACAGCCGGTGGTCTCTCACATGTGAATTTTTAAATCAAAATGAAATATGCCTTAAAAAGTGAGCAAGTGTTATTTCATCGTTATAGCTTCCTCTCAGGCTAAATTTAAACCAAACGCCTGTACCATTATATTGTGGGGCTGCAAGACGGCCCTCTGGAGAGAAACACTGCAGGCGAGAGGCCTGGATGTATTTATCTTTCAGTTTTTCACCTGTCTTCAGATACCATTTCCTTTTTAAGTCCAGCGGTAGGGATTTACTGGGCTGCTTCCTTCCGGGACCCAGTGGAATACAACATTAAACTGCAGGGAGGAGAGAAAACCTGTAGTGCACTAAAATAAAGTTATGTCAAAACCATTCTGCTCTTCCTGTAGTCTTTCCTCAACCTCGCAACTATCCTCCAAGGACCCGAGAACATTACAAGCCATTCACTTTATATGAATGGGCACTAACAGACTTTTTCGCCATTTTGATATGTCTAAATTTTGCAGGCATATCCTGTGGTCTATCAGGCACAGCCTTAGTTTCAATTTAGACTCTCCCTGTGGACCCCTGTCTTCCTATTTCATGTGGAAATTGTATAGAGTTTTTATCCCTGTGCACTTTTAGCTGCTTCAAAGCTGGAGATCTCTTTCTTTTTTTTTCCTAACAGAGATATGTACAAGCCAGCATTTTAATGCTTTGGAGAAGATTGTCACGCTTTTTGTGAATGCACAAACAGCATGAATGCACTTAAAGACGACGTCCTGACACAGTCCCGTCCAGCACTGACTTCAGACCAGTCAAAGAATAAATTAATGATATATCACAGTTTAGCTGCAAGATGTCTGCAAATGTCTTTGGAGGAGGAAGAAAAGCACCTGTATTTTTATTAGGGAAGGCTTGCCTTATACTACTCTATAAAGTTTGGACGCTGTCAGGGGAATCATTTCTGATGATCTCTAGAACAGCAGTGCGCCTTTTCTTCACACAACTTTGGCCCGAAAGGATTGTGTCCGGAAGAAATGTTTGAAAATGATGTCAGAGAAAAGGATTCATTTGATGGGGCAATTAGGAGTTGTTATTTTATTTCATAGAAATTCTCCTGCAGTGGCCCATCACTGAAAGCAACCCTCAGTTTACTTTGACATGTGTGAACCGTAACAAATGTGTTAACCACGTAGTGTCAGTGAGCATTCACAGATTCCTGAAAGCATAAGGAAAAGTAGAATCGAAGCAGTTCAACTCAGCCACGTCCAACTCTGTAATTTAATTTTTGCTCTGGTTTTATGGCTGAAACAGGGAAACTCTGTGTAAGATAACACCGGCAAGCCTTGTGCTGCGGCTGTAGGAGCCTCCAACATACCCAACCAAATACAAATCAGTCCATTACCTCACTTCCTGCTGTGTGATGAAAAGTCTAACTTTCTGCTTTTAGTTTACGAACCTGGACAAATTATTAGATTTCTACTTTTCTTACTTTCTAAAGTCATTATAATTCTTTCTTTTTTCTTGTATGATGTGTTGACATGTTTGAAAAACAGGAGGCAGTGTAACGAGATGCCGTTTGCATTCCCAATTAAAGGCTGGAAACACTCGTGGTTCATAAACCCCTCATATGCTGTTGCTGATGCTACTTCCAGTCGTTACGCTCCAAGCTGCTGGAAACAAACACTTTTTAACTGTAAACTTAAAACTCACCCCTTCATGTGGCTTTTCTGAATCACCTTCAAAATGTACCGCTTTTAAAGTTCTCGATGCCCCAAAAAAATAAACATGAGACATAAGCAATGCAAACTATAATATTTAGAATGGCGTGTGCACTGTCGGGATCTGATTGAAACTCTTAACGTCGAAGATTTGGAGTTACCGTACATTTTCTACAGCCGTCTCTATATGCGGAGAAAAGTCTTGGGTCCAAGACTGTGGGCCCGCATCCAATTTCTTCCCAGTTGTAGTAATCATATCTGCTACAGCTGCCACTTTATCAGAGATCATGGGGACAAATACATTCCTGGAAGTAAACACAAGTACGGCGCCGTGGCAGCTTTTGGTGAGTGACAATTTTGACACCCCGGTTTAAAGCAAATTCAGACGGGGTTAATATAATATGGAATGAATTACACATCCACATGCCCTTAAAGGTCAAAAAAGTAAATAGTTTGATGATCTTAAATTTAAAAAATAAACTCACTTTTCTGGGTCTTTCCGGAACTCTTTCGAGATAAATTGTAAATCCACTTAAATGTCTGGCCTCCCTGTGTTTGTGATGTCTTATTAAGATAGCTTCCCAAGACATACAGAATTAGTCCGACAGCTTTTAGAAATGACCTCACATCATCTCATTACATGCCGTCCATGTTTCCCCGTACATCCATGTCAGATCGTTTTCAGCAATTAGCCTTGAACTCGGAAAGACGATCGGCTCTGGTTTCCCATCGCTGCGTCCCTCGTCATCTTGGAGTACTTTGAATCTTCCCCCTTGCGTCCTAATTAAGACGTTAATGCTACCTCCCACGGGGACGTGGATGCCCCGCTCCCGCCCACCACATTCCCTCTGTAGCTTTCAAAACTGTTATGGTAATAGTCAGCTTTGCACAGGTGCAAATTGCTTACATTTAGCCAGCATTTGCTCTCAGTCACGGCTGATCATCAAAGCTTAACTCTGCCTGATTTGAGCATTTGCGCACCACTTTGGTGAGATTAAACATGAAAAATCCCATTTGTTCAATGTAGAAATGGCTTGTTTTAAATGTCAGAGGCATTAAAACTGCACACAAGCTATATTTGATGCAGTTTTAAAGCGGAAAACTTGTATTTTCCTAAAAAAATAGAGCTTCGCTTGTCATCGGGAACCTCAACACACTCACATGAGGATAACTCATTCAGACCAGGTACAGCAGTGCATTAGCAGACTTATTCCATCAGACCTCTTCTTGAACTTCAAACCTTTGAGTTGGACTGGTCCCACATAATGTCTGTAAGCTACCACGAGCAATTACACTGACCTGGGATTGAAAGAGAGCTGTCATTAGGATGTGCTTTCACATACCGGCCTGCAGAGTTTGGCTGCAGGCCAAGCTGGCAAATGGGAGCAGCCCTGTGATGAGAGTCAGGGGCCGGGGGCCCGGTCGGGGGCCGTGGGGGATAATTAGACAGTTTTATCCTAGCTTGTTGATATAAATGTGGCCAGCTTAGCCCCCTACGCCCTTGCTCCGTGGTAATGATCATGTCTAACAGGTGGCGGGCAAACAGACGGATGCATGAAATGGATACCTTGCTTCCTGGCCATGACTCCTTTTTTTGTTTTGTTTTGTTTTCCGGCCCAATCGGAGCTTGGACTCTTCCCCCATTGTGGTTGCATTCAGGATTGTTGATATGGGGGAGTGTTGGATATTTGTCACCATCTCATCACATTCTGGCTAATCTCGACCTCCCCCAGGAGCCTCGTAGTGAGGGCCGAGCCTCGCAGAGAGTTAAACAAAACACCATCGATGTGTTTAACTCAAGTGGGCTTTTGAGTCTGATTCAAAAAGAAAGTCGACACTCTTCTTAAATAGAGACACAGTGTTGAGACTGTTCACATTTTTTTTTCCTTCCATGTGTAGTCTTTGGAGCTCCCTGATTTTTGTATCCTTCGTTATGACTGACGTGTTCATGAGAATACCTTTATCTAATAGGGAAAACATGTTCATGGAGTCATGGAAACACTTTCTTTCGACTCCTTGCCTCCCGTTTCGCCTCACTTCAGGGTCTCCAAGAAGTGTTTTGGAGTTAAAAGCCTCTGGATTGAGTCATCTCTGACATCAGGGGCTGAGCACAGTCCTGCACATCCAAATCTCCTGTATCCTGTGCAGGGGGGAGGGATGTGCTGTTGAGGTATGCATGTGAAGAGGCATTGGAGACCACTCAACTCCAGGCCCCTGATTCACTGTCATATAATGGATCATTTGGGGCAAAAAGAAGCAGAAAAAAATGATGCATGTATTGAAATTTACAACCTTCCAACAAATGTGTGGAACAGATCCGGGCCAGTGGACAATCCTCGTCTTCTCCAACAAATGCCTTTTTAATTCGGAGGTCCAGTCCAGCTGAAATGACGATGCAGTTCTATGTAACCAAAGAGTGTGTTTACTAAAACATCCAACAAGCCTCCCGCTTCGCCTTGCTTTGTGGTCGGTCGTGTCCTGCAGATTGCGGAGGCAAAGCTCCAGATTTAGGAGCTTGATCCTCTGTGGCCGCGCTGCAGTGCTGGATTTTGTTATAATTTTCACCTTGCATGTTGTTTTTAAAGCTTACCCTAACCTTAACCCTGATCTTACACTCGTCACCGGCTTAAGGCTCCGGCCCCGAGTTACAAATAGAGCTGCAAAAAAAAACATGTTTTATTATTGCAAATTAGATCTGCAATAATAATAAGGATCTGACCTTATTTCTTCTTTGTGGTTTGGCAGTGCAAAGTGAAAACCAATTTAAGTGTTTTGTGGGGGACTTGACGTGACGTCCTCAGACCTCCTGGGTCACTCCTTATGTCGGTGGTGAGGACTTGGTATTTTTGTTAGAATTACCATGTGCTCAAATCGAAGAATGCAATGATATATGGACACAGGGCAGTGAGGAGGAAGTGTCCGGGGCAGGACGAAGGTAAGGCAGCGAACAAGAGGCTGCCCACTGGTGGAGACTTCGACTGCAACTGGCACCACTCTGGGTTCATAATCCGACGCTCTATATTTGTTTGATTGCCCACCACAGCTGACAGAAGGTCGTCTGCCTCTTTCGAGACAACCAGTGTTTTGACAGCAGCTCTAATAGCCAACAGGTCTGCCTTGGTATTACTTGTATCTTGCTGTAAACATTTAAAGACGAAGTCTCTCCCTCCATCGCTCCTCGCTCACAGCTTCTTCTTTCTGGAAAGATTTTGGCTCGTTTTGTCGGTTGCTGTGCTGGTTCGCTGGCCTCAGGTCACACCGGCTGCAGTAGAGATGTTGTGAAGCTCCATTGCACTGCACATCGAGCGTCCTATCTAACATTTGTGTTTTGAAGCATTGAGTCTAAGTGATGCAGACAGACACTGGGATCACACCGAGGCTGTTTGTACCAGGCGCACTGAAGCAGATAACAGCTTGTTTTTTTTTATATCACATTATTACAAAACTTTTTTTTTGCCAAAGTTTGTGGGGTTAGTGTGCTTCTTGAAATGTGACGACCGGTTAGCATTCAACTTTTTGAAGGCGCAGTATGCAAGATTTCAACGATGCCACTTCTGTCCTTAAGGGGGCGGCGGTGAGACGCTGTAGGGATCCGTCTTTCAGTAGTTTTAGTAGAGATCCTGTTTTGGTGCTCCATCTGATAAAACTCTCACTTCCTATTTTCACTGGTTTGAGGAGAGACTGAAAGCTGAAGTGACTCACAACTCCCTCATGTGGCACAAAAGAGTATCACAGTCGTGGCTACTTGGTTAAGTTGCTCATGCCTGAAGATTAATGCACTGAAGTGGTTGAGCTGATGTCCTGACTCTTGTTTTTGTCCTCTTTTTTTTTTTTTTTTTTTTTACTAAAATCATTGCTTACACTCCCTCTACATTTTTGGGGGGATGATTGCAAATCAAAACATGTTCTGCCCCACATATAGGTGCAAACAAGAACATTTGGTTTGAAGAAATCTTCTTTAAGAAAGCAGATTTCAGATTATTGTGTCCTTCAATCTTCTCTGACACGCTAATAGGAAATTTTTTGTGTACACAAGTAGAGCAAAATGCATCTTCACAGGCAAACCTAACTTCATTGTTTCCGACCGCTCTCCGACTTTGCACTATTGAGATTGAAAATTTGCAGCTTTTGCGGCCGTGTCGGGCGAACCACTGATTTAATATGTGTTGACGGAACCACTTTTATCTCGCACCTTTCCAGACACGATTAACAGAAAGCTTGAGCTCAAGAAATCAGCAAACAGGTCGCTCAAAGGGCAAACACACATAATTATGACCAATTTAAACTCTGTGTGAGAAAGCCAGCCCAAACAGGAAGAACAATCTCACAATAATTCCATCAGGTTGGAACCCGGCACACGCCCACTGTGTGGGGACAGTGCTCGCCACTCCAGCGAAAAAGTCAATAATTACATAAATTGTTTAAAAAAAATAAACGGATGTGGAGGTTGCTGACAGGCAAACAAAACTTTAATGAGCCGAGGCTTTTCGCAGTGAAATCCAATGAGAGCAGTAAAGTCTGTGAAATGTGTGAAGTGTGAATGTCTTGTTAAGCCGTTTGTCTTGTAAAGGTGCAGTAAATTAGCTGTTGATGATGTGTCAACCTCAGCTCTCCTCGTTGAGACCACAGCCAATTCTTTTTTTTTTTTAAACGTTTTAACGTTTCCTGCTCACGAACTCCGTCTGCTTTGTTCTCCCCTTTCTTTGTTTCTGTCATCTTCTTTGTTGTGTGTGTGTGTGTGTGTGTGTGTGTGTGTGTGTGTGTGTGTGTGTGTGTGTGTGTGTGTGTGTGTGTGTGTGTGTGTGTGTGTGTGTGTGTGCGTGTGTGTGTGTGTGTGTGTGTGTGTGTGTGTGTGCCAGTGTGTTTCTCTGTTTACCCACAAAATATATTGTCTGACCTGAAGGTGACGAATCTCTTTCCCACTCCAAAGAAACCAAGGCGCAGGTCTAAATTCGTCTCTTTGTCTTCGAGGCTGAATCCTGTCCAAAATCTCTGACGTCTACGACCTCTAAAGAATATTGCCCTGTCATTGTCTGAGGCGACTGGCAAGTTTTTTTTTTTTTGGCAGTGACACACAAACTCTCGCTTACACACAGGAATACACGCAAACACAAGCAAAGGCATCCTGGTACCAGAGGTTACTGAAGTGCATGTTTTCGTCTCTTAAGTAGAAGTACAGACACTTGAGAAAAAGAAAAACAAGATAAATATTCTTTAAAAAAAAAAAAAAAGTGAAATGCAGTTGTGGCTCAGGTGGTGGAATAAGTTGTCCTCCAATGACTCTTATCTGTTGCCTTTTATCCATTTTACTAGTAAATTGCCTGAAATAATTTTTATTTCATGTCTGTAAAATTGGCAGAAATGCCTCTTATTTCAAGATAACTTCCAACATCGGTGTGTTTTTCATGGTAGTAACAGGGTTGTGAATCCTGTCTGCAAGAAGTCAACGCAATGGACCGACTCCAGAAAAGAAGGAGAAAAATATCTGTGCTAGAATGTAAACAGTGGCAGTTAAAAGGTGTCAGTGTGCAAGTATAAGTTTCAGGACCATTTATAAAATTCTAAGTTTCAGGTTTTATTGAGCTATCAAAGCAAGACATCATATGTTTACATAGCGGGCAATGTTGGTATTTCTTTAGATTCAAAACACATTTTGCTTTAGATATTCCTGATGATACTGATACTGTGACATTAAAAAAAAAAGCTCATGCAATCATATACATGTATGTGAATATAACTACATCCATCCATCGGCTACACTGATTTATCTCAGCTGAGATGAATCTGGGATTTTCTTACTGAGATGCAGGATCTATACAGCTGTACAGTGGTAACCATGGTAACCTGTGCTAACCTAATTCTTATCATTTTTCTTGAATATTGTCTGTGCGTTCTGTGACTCAACGTATTGTAGAGTTTTCAAGTTACACAACCTGAATGTGTCTCCGGCCAGAATTAAATAGTTAAAAGGGGAAAAAATAAAAATAAAAAAATCCTTCGCATCAACTCATAAAATTCATACTTGATCTTACAAACACTATTAATGTACATGACAAGGCGCTAATGATGCAGCTGCCGAGATGCCATTCTCAGTGATACCTCACCTAGTGTTCATTTAAAGCGGCGTCACGCAGTTTGACTCACGTGTGCCTAAAATACGGCCCAGATCCCATTAGCACGTCTGTGGTTGGAAAGGTCCCTGTGAAGAGGCTCTAATATTACAGGACATTATTATACTCCATCAAAATCAAAAGGCCACACTGGAGATGTTGTTTCATGCACTCGCCTTTGGCCAAGAGGAGGTTAACAAAGACAGGAAGAATAAATAATACATTCATCACATTCTGAGGGGGCCGGGGGCCAAGTTCATGTCAAATCCATAACAAGGCGAGTATCCTCGGCCCGGCTCATTTCCCCACACGCACGTCACACTCTGCTGGAAATCTGCGCAGAGGATGTATTGATCTTACTGGTGCTTCCTTTCTCACAAGCTCACAAACACGGCCGCAGTATCACAGGCAGCGCCGCAAAACAACCTCACCTCCACCCCTCCACCCGCCTCCGCCCCCCCCCCCCCCCCCCCTCCCCCGACCCATAAAACAAAATAATAAACTCCACGCACGCCAAAATAATCCAACTCCCTTTGTGTGTGCAAGCCTGTGTGCTAATGCACTGTTATTGGCTTCCTCTCACTCAAATAGATGAAAAAAGCCTGCGTGTGCGTGTGTGTGTGTGTGTGTGTGCGCGAGGTGAAAATATAATAGTGGAAATAATGGAAACAAATTCTATCAGCAATAAAGAAAGCATATATATATATATATATATATATATATATATATATATATATATATATATATATATATATATATATATATATATATATATATATATAAGTCCCTTGTCATTGAGGCAATAGCGTCTTTTAAAACCGCTCTGCAAAAAAAAATCTAAAAAAGATCAAATAAAGATCCTTCACTTGATTTATTGCTTTTTCAGAATAAGTTACACTCCATAAAAACATATTTTACATTGTTTTATGCAATTTGAAATTGTTAACATAAAACTGTATAAAACTAAAAGAAGCATTAGTGTTGAAAAGGTGAAAATTGGACATTTTGAGTATTTTAGTCAGTTGCAGATTCTTTTTCAAGTTTTCAAAAGTTATTATATTACTCCTCTGTCTATTTTAGTTACGTAGCATTGGTGCAATTTAGCTTCATATAACATGCCACCAGTAAAGAAGTAAGTGAAACATAACATATGGAACAGTTTTTTTTTGTTTTTTTTTATTACAGGTATCCTTCATATGATTTTAAATTAAAAGATGTTTTGTAATGGATGTTGGGATGCATATAAAAGTATCAGTCTTGTGGTAGTCAGAATCCACTGAGTGCCTGTGTGTATAGCTTTTGACTGTTGCACCTGTTGCACTGGTTTTGACCTCTTGTCCAGTATCTTATTTTATCATTTGAAAATGTTTTTCATATGTCTGAGTGTGTGGTGGAGCCAGGTTCTGTTACTGAAAGTGTTTAACGCCCTACCCCACTGCGCGCTGTGCAACTATATCAACATTAAAGCTTTCACATACTTGGAGATCCGAGTAAATACTGTATGTTGTAACTTCTCAGTGGTTTTTCTCCATCATTGTGTGTTTTGTTTCCTCTTAATCAGTCACACTGCCTCTGATTATTGTGATTGTTCTCCAACAGGAAAGCGGCCTTTTGTTTACTGTTCCTGATTATTACCTTGTTTGTCCAGCCTTCAGCTGCAGGCAGTGATCTAAAGATAACTGTGAGTGATACTCGTGTCCAGCAGGATCATCGGCACAGAGACGGGGTCAGGGTATACGGGGCAGACCCACGTCTTGTAAACTGTAAATTCCTCAACACTGAGATTATCACACTGGATTGAATCCAGTGCGATCGAGAGGGACACTTTCAGTGTGCTAGTGAAACTCTATCATGTGTTCTGCTCTTGGGTGTAATGACAGTCCTCATCATAGTCATCCTCAACATAACCAAACATGATGTGGTCCATCTGTTTGGTAAACAGTCTTAGAGTACTGTATATCTCATCCTTCTAATGTGTGTATCTGCCTTCTAGTGGATATAACGTGGTACTGCATGCCCTTTAAAACACTTAAACACCGCTGACTATATTTTATGGCTTTTTATGACGGTGTGAGTCAGCTTTAAATTCACGTTCCTGCATATCTCAGATGTCTGTGCAGCTATAGGGCATGTTTTGTTTCATGTTTGAACATTAAAAAGAAAGCAACACCAGAAACTGCTCAGGTATGAATGGATGCACTATAATATATTTAAAAATAAAGAACAAATCAAGTTTAAAAGGTTCCAAAAAAGATCGATAAAATAATAAAAGAACAAATCAATTAATGGAATTAACAAATAATTTATTTAGAAAATGTTAAATAATCAAACACATCAATGATCAATAAATAAAGAAATAAATTGATTCAATAATGTATAAAAATGTGTCTATATGCACATGAATAAATAACTGTGTTTTTTAAAAAATCTAATAATACATACAACCAACAAATTTCATTTGAAAATAGTATAACATTGATTGAATAAATCTAAATAATTATAAATAAACATTATAGCATAATTTCATTTGTCGCCTAATGCATGTTACATTCCACATTTAAAATCCTTTGTTGTATTGAATTGTCTCAGTATTAAATTTTCTTTTTAATTCAAAATGTTTTAAAATCACTACGTTTCCTGTAGTCTTTTTTCTTTTGTACTTAGTGTATCATTTCCCTTATATTTTATACCCGTCGACTGTTGCACTGACTGATGGGCACATTAAGTTTACACAATAATTCTATTCTTTTCCTGACAGAATTTTAAATTTAGCTCAGCTGAGTGGGATTAATCATGTCACAAACTAGTGTTTTCTTCCATGTTTATGGTGTGACGCACAGAAAACACAAACGCCATCAAATACTGTTCACATCAAATGACCAAGAAAAAAGACTAGGCTGAAGCCAGTGGCTGATTTATGCCCGTCGTATAAATCCTATAGTTTGGTCTTATTCCTCTTGCAGGTGCTGGATGCAGAAAATGTCAAGACTTTTTTTTTCTAAGCCAGAAAGAGAACAAAAATACAGATTTGATTACAATCGCAGAGAGCTCCTGAAACATGACTCCAGAAGCGACAGAGAGGAAAAGAGGGAGATTTAAAGGTTGAGTAGGAGTGTGTGCTGACTTGATGATTTTTTCTTTTTTTTCTTTCTCTAAACAGCACCTCGAGACACCTGACTGCAGGAAACAGCACTTGGCAATTCAGGTGTTGGGTGAAATACAACGAAATGCACCTCCCCTGTGTGCTTATACATGAGAAGGCTTGGAGGAATTTGGGAATTGCTTTCTCTTTTTTTTTTTTTTTTTTCCTGCAGATGCAAACGCTCCAGTTTGCCTTCAGCAGCAGAGTCAAACTCATTACAGTCCAGGAGCGGCCGGATTAGTAAAGCGATAGCATAGTGACATTGAAATAATGACAAATCCAAATGTTTCCATTCAGTTTAGTGAGTACATAATGAAAAAAACTAACTTTAATTAAAAGTAAGAGGTTTTTTTTTTCTCCATATTTTGCCATTTTTAATACAATACAATAAAATGTCCATAAAGCTTGTCCCATATTTCACACCCAGGCTTGACGTGACTTTTACAGAAAGACGTGACGTTCTGTCGGCCATAAAGTTTCTCTGTTGGCAAAAACCTGTTTCTTATTCTGCAGCCCTCAACTTGTACAGCTGCATGTGTTCACCAATCAGTGTTTTTATCTTAATTTTAGCACGAACGAGATTATATTTCACTGCTGCATCATCGATCATTATTGTGTTATGTCCGCTATACTGACTGTCCCCACAGAAACGGTGACGTTTCTGATTCTGTACACTTTGTAAAGTCATCCAGTGGACCACGCTGGACCTGCTGTTGGGCCAGCTTTTGCCCACGTGCCCTATGTTTGATAGCAACGGCCTAAAGCATTCATTTCTGCTCGGATTCAACTTCTCCACTTCCTCCTCTGTGTTCAGGTTGCAGAAGCAAAGCGATCCATGTCTGCAGGACGCTGCTGTGTGTGGGCCCTCCGTCCCGACTGGGAGTCCAACCAACTGGTTAATGAGCTGCCACATGGGGCAGGAGGCAGACAGGAGGGGCAGGAGGCAGACAGGAGGGGCATCAGGCAGACAGGAGGGGCAGCAGGGCGCTGGCTCGCAAAGATGAGGCTCAAAAACCTTTTATTCAGAGTAAAACTAGAAACCCCCATGTAGAAAGTACAGTTTTTACAAGACATTGACCTCTACATGACCTCAAAGGTGAACATACTAAACTGTTTTCAGATTTAGGGCCCAATTGTAGATTTTCAAGTGAAAACCGCAAAGAGCATAGGGGAGTCTGAACATTACTTTTTGGCCCCGGTTACATGACCATGATGGACGGAAAGTGACATTGTTTTTGTATCTTCTTGCTGAAAAGTTTATTGTGGAGAAGGGGGAACTATCCAGATTCTGGATTCTTCAGTGGTAAAGTGACAAAACAACATATCTTTATTTCGCTCAACGGCAGCGACGATGTTACAAATGGACAACTGGCCTCGTCTCACAGTCCTCTGCAAAGACAAAATGAAAATGTTCCCAAGCAGCTTCTCGTCGGCCCTTTATCTTCCCCTGCTCCTGATCGGCTGGCCGATCAGGCAGAGCGCTGCGATCAGCTCACAGACTGAACTGTTAAACGCCACATAAACAATAGCAACATTCAGTAATAAACTATCATGAGGCAGTGGAGAGACAGATCCCGGACACTTCAAAATAAAAATGTTCCCAAATGTGATCCAATTGATTCTGTAGTAAATGTACACTTGTTAAACAGGTTCGGTTCAGTTCTAATCATCATTATTTAAATGCAATGTTTTGATTAAATGGAAAAAGCAGGGAAATGGATGTGATACGAAGGGAGCGGCATTTTTATTTAGAAGGATTTTTTCAAGATACTGATTTCAGTTATTAGTTACTTTTTTAAAGAGCAGCATCGTGACTTTCTTAGTTACTGAAGGTCTAAAACAACGTATCACTTTTTCTTTATTAGTTGACATGCTGTTCATTATTATTATTATTATTATTATTATTATTATTAGACTGAAAGTAGTATTGTTATAGTGATGCAGTGGGTGTCAAACATAAGGTCAGTGGATCACATTAGGAATCCCAGAGGGTTCGGTTCGGCCCACAACATTACCTTACATGGTGCAAAAAGTACAAGTCTTTATTAAGAGTAACTAACTAATTTGTGGGACTGAGACCCACAGGACAGTACAGGGCGTGAAAGATTTGCTTCATAACAAGTTATTTTGAACAACTGTCAGATTAAAAAAAAAAAACATCCTTCAGAAAGATAACTTCTGTTATGTTTTTTACTTTTGCCTGAGTGAAGGAGTTGCATCTACTTCTTCTTTAAACGTGTGTGCATGTGTCCTCTCTGAAGTCAGCACGAAAAAGACCAGTATAGAGGAAAATAAAAAATAAAAAGTGAAATCCGATGTGATTTCTGTAAGTCTGCTGCATCTTAAAAAAATGGTCATTAGATGCTGTACACTAAACGCACGAAGTTCTCCTTCAGGAACGTTAATGACGTTGTTAAGAGGCGAGGCCACGGTAGTTTTCGCGCGACTCTTTCCTCCTGACTGAGTCGAGCCCAAACAGCACCTCATAGCTTTTCTCAATCACAGGGAGCCACCGTCTCGGGAGCCACCGTCTCGGGAGCCTTGTGGCTCGGATGAAAATGATGAAAATGGAGTGGAGGCTTTTGCTGTCTTAATGAGCTCTTATATTTTAAAAAAAAAAAAAAAAAGGAAAAGAAAAAGAGCAGGAACGGCACAGCTGCTGACACCACTTTCATTGCTCTTTCTCTTCTTCCTCACACACACACACACACACACACACACACACACACACACACACACACACACACACACACACACACACACACACACACACACACACACACACACACACACACACACACACACACACACACACACACACACACACACACACACACACACACACACACCTCCTCTGCACGTCACTGCATCTGCTGCAGCAGGATCCCATTGGCTATCCGGTTACGGCCCGCCTGGCCGGGGCCTTGCATTAGTGGCGTAGGAGAGCCGTGAACAGGGAGTATCAGATGCTGTAATATGGAAATTCCTCTGCAACGCGGAGGCTGCGGGATTGTGCGATTACTTAATTCATTTAGCTGAGTAAATGTTTCTGGTCTGCCAGAGCGCGCAGGGGATGTGGGGTTGGCTTTGTGTGTGTGTGTGTGTGTGTGTGTGTGTGTGTGTGTGTGTGTGTGTGTGTGTGTGTGTGTGTGTGTGTGTGTGTGTGTGTGTGTGTGTGTGTGTGTGTGTGTGTGTGTGTGTGTGTGTGTGTGTGTGTGTGTGTGTGTGTGTGTGTGTTTCTGTGTGTGGGAGTGGATCCGTCTTCGGTGGCGATGGCAGCGTGTAATGGCACGCATGTGAGAGCGCAAACGGGGCCTCCTCAGTAACAACAGGTTGGGTTTAAAGCTCCAGTTTCATGCGTCCGGGGAACAAACCATTAAGAAAGAGTGCTGCGCCCACCTCCTCCTCCTCCTCCTCTAGTACCCACATGACCTATCCCAGACTCTGATTTGTGGCTCCTGACACTTTAATTCATTGGAAAACACAAGTCAGGACCCAGGAGTTAAGTAAGTCCATTAACACTAGGCAGAAGTAATGCTTTCCAGTGCGGTGCCAGCTCTGCCACCCAGCGTGATCAAGCACGGCGACCCAGTCGTTTCACAGTGGGTGAATATTTCCTGGAAGTTTTACACCCAGCCTGCTGACAACATAATTTAAAATGATAGTCTTAGTATGCGGGGTGAATTTATGAACGAAAAGTAATCATATTATCACGGTACCTGACACTGTGTATGTTTTAGTGCTCCTCTGACAGCCAGAGGTGGAAACAGTACTGAACATTTCAAAATGCAGCTACGGCTACATTCTGAGAGTAAAAGTACAAATTACTCCTCTCAGATGCTTTTTATTTCCAAATCATCGTTTATATCGGCATTATAAAGCTAATTAAACCGGTTTTCCACTTTTCCACACAGGATGTCTCATTAGCATTTAAAGGTACAGACACAGAAACGTCCAGTTCTCAGTCGAGCTCACTAGAGGGACTTTTAGACAGGATGAAATTCAGGCTGGATTTGGAAATACAATACATTTTCAATACAATGCTGCTGGACAACTATGTGAAATTGTTGAAAAACTGTATAATGTGGGAACCTTAAAAGATTTCAGAAAAAGCACTCATTTTCTGTACGCTGCATTATTATGACCGTGTGTTTACAGGTCTCAGTTTGAAAAAACAAAAACAAAAAACAGCTACAGCTTGTCCAGAATACTGCAGTCAGAGAATAAATATAGTAAAATAAGTATTGTTTGTTTGTTCAGATTTTCCAATAAACCATAGATTTTCCCAATGTTACTGTATTTATTCTCTTATTCTAAGCGTTTCTCATTCACTTTAGTTTTAATGTATATTTATTGTGTGCAATTGGTCTAAAGTGGTGCTACATAAATAAATAAAGCCACCTTCCTTTATCTTTAAATTGTTCTTAGATGCCAATAAATCTCATCAAAATATACAGTATATTGACAACTACTCAAAAATACTCCTTAATTACAGTATTTGTAGTTCATCAGTTTCTTCCACTGATAAAATTACATAATTGGGAGAAAAAAATTAAATGCTACACCAAAAAAACTACTAACGACATTTTAAATGAACACCTGCCGTTTGTTTTCGGTGAATGAATAACACCAGGCACAGTTTTGCAATTTAGTGAGAATCTGTGAATGAAAGCAGAAAAGAAAAAAACCCAAATAGAAGTTATGTTGAGTATACAGTAGGACCGGCTCCGATTAAAAAAGGATGCAGCGATGAAATGATGTAAACAGTGGAACAAACGTTCACACAGCCTATTTGACATATTTGTTATCATCTGGATGTTTGCTTGGTTATTAAGTGAGTAATAGTTGCCTTTACTCGAGTGTTTAATCCTCGTGTAAACATCTGGATGCGTTTTGCAAACCGTCTGCAAGCTTATAGAAGAGTGAAATTTAGTATCCTGACAAATGGCAGGCCATACCTCATTTGCGGTGTCATTTCAGAAAATGCACTTGTCACCTGAGCTGATGCATGTTTAATGATCTCAGTGCAGGAATTTCAACACTTAACTAGATGGCTGGCCATGTGATCTCCATCTCCTGTCGAGAGTTTCAACACAATGTGAAGTCAAGGGAGAATTTTATCAGCTGTTGTATTCACTGAATTCCCCAAAGAACCCCCCCCCCCCTTCCAAAAAAAAAAAAAATGATTTCATTGTCCTCTGATTCATTATTTATGTCAGCTGAGCTGTAAATGAGTCCAAACACAGCTGCTGGCGGATGGAAAAGTGGGAGCCAAATTCAAGTGGCGCATAATGGAAAACAAAAAAAAAAAAAGGTGGAGTCGAAAAGCTGTTAAAACTATCTGACAGATTTGATACGCTCTGCAATGTGGAACAGTGTTATTAATTTGGGAACTGGGCCTGTTAAATCTATCATTCCATTATTCTAACAGGAATCCAAAGGACACATTCAGCCTGCAGTTCAGCTGCCAGTGAGCCTGATCTGTTGTTTTAACAGTTTAAAGTCACTCGCTCTCCTTTTCATAGCGGGAGGAGGCAGCGCCCCCCACTGGAGGGACGCTCCACGTTCAGCCACGATGAGGCTTCCAATGCATCTGGATTATTTTCAGCTTGATATTTAAACTCCCTGCCCAGAGAGACCCCTCCTCACGTCAAACTACGGTACCTGTAGTGTTGTGTCTCCAGCAGCTCTGATACAATCTTCTTTTTTCACTTTGTAACGAATCCACCCTTTTTTTTTTTTTTTAGGTTTTTTGTTGTTGTTGCACTTAGTGAAATATTCCAAACTTCTTACACTCATCACCCCGAGTGCCTAAAATGTTCACCAATAAATGAAGACAGAAAATATTCTATAATAATAATATGTTTCTTCTAGTCTAATTCTATTCTATTTTTGTTATTGAGTGTGACCTCAAATCATACATGGTAAATACTAATGTGTTTGACATTTTAACCATTTATAATGTCATAATTTCTATTTTTTTATTGAGGAAATTTGAAATTCCAGCTGCACTCCACACAGAAATGCCTCCCATCACCCACACCGAGTGCAATAATGAGTGAAGACTGTAAAACCTAAAAAAATTTTTTTAAAAAAAGATCTGTTTGCTTGAAAGATAACACATCTTTCTGGTTTTTAAGCTTCATCAATACCAAAAACACAGAAACAATAACCCTCTTACATATTATCTTTAGTTGCAACACAATTTTACATAGCTGTGCTTTTTTTTTTTTTTTTCTCAATGAAACTACAACAGGAGCCAGAAATGGATCCTGATCTTTTATATTCATTGAGGAACAACAGGGTGAACAATGAGGCAATGAGGCAGAGCGCTAACTGTTATATACTGTTTTGATAAAGCATTGGCAGTGTTGGTGGTTGTAGACGGTGGGTTGTTGTGATTTATAAAGATTTGATTGGTACCGACCACCATATTTAGCCTTTAAATTGTGTTGCATTGGTCTCCTGCAATATTTTCCCGTTTGAATCTATTTACTTTCCTCCAGTTTCCCCTCTTGCACTCTTCAGACTTCTGCTATGAATAATCCTGCAATCCCCTCAGGACCGGTTATATAAAGTTTCTCAACACTGTATTT
The DNA here is from genome assembly GCF_963383615.2 of Lipophrys pholis. Taxonomy (NCBI): domain Eukaryota; kingdom Metazoa; phylum Chordata; class Actinopteri; order Blenniiformes; family Blenniidae; genus Lipophrys; species Lipophrys pholis. The sequence goes on from NC_137649.1 coordinate 15,706,127, forward strand.
CAAGATGTGTCCTGAACATCGTTGCCCAATCAGTGATTTGAGTGATTTATTTAGTTTCAGATTTTCTTCATGTGGAGCAGATATGCCATCCCTGGAAGTTTTCACTCTACGCAGTGTGTCCTAACTCATAAACCAGCAACAACGCACTTTGCCAGCAGCATTTATTAAACACTGAGTTTTTCATCCCGTGCATATAAAAACAGCAATAAATCTCCTAAACGTTTTGTCTGTGAAACTCTTTAGGACGTGATGTTAAAGGCGATGCGGCCTCTGCCTTTGTGGACGTTCTAAATCTGAGCCGCTGGCCGTGATCGGCCTTCATCTCCGGCGCCGCCTTGGAACCAGGGTCTGTGAGGTTGTGGGGTCTCCCAGCTGTGCCAGGGGGGGGATCACAGGGGGCACGAGAGCCTCGGAGGTCCTGGTTTTACAGCGCAGCAGTTCACAGTGTACACACCGACCCCCGCTCGGCCACGACTGGAGTTTGTCACTTGCAGATTTATATTCCTCTCTATTAAAGCTCCTTTACAAGCCCGCCGAGAATCCCGGAGATGTGGGGAAGGAGAGACTGGGAAACGCATAAGAGGAGGATCGAAATGAAAGAATAATGGCAGAGAGAGCGAGAGAGAGAGAGAGATGTGAAGACCGGAGCCACCTGGAACAAATGGTTTAATGACTGTGGAAGTCTGAGAGAAGTGTGCCTCGGTGCCAGTTCAGCATCAGATTCAGCCTGATCCTCACTGATCCGTTTAGTGGCCATCCAATTACCATGGAGCTCAATCACTTATGCTTTTAGAGAAGTCTCCGTGGAGAGAGCCAGCGCGGCGGGGGAGTACAGAAAACAGCAGGACGGTGTGATTTTAGGTGGACGAGTCCGGGTCACTGAGTCACAAAAACAACGATGTAAAAGTAAGAAACAGGCTGAAGCCATACAAAAAAATAGAAAAAATAAAAAACTGTCCAGCTGACCTGCAGCTGCTTCACTTCTGTGGCTAAAGGAGATTTTATGTCAATATACTTGAGTTTTGTTGGTTTGTCTTTAAAGTGGACACAATGTCATTCAATGTTAAAAAATAAAAATAAATATTTTAAAAAGTAGGGTTGGTTTTTTTTTACACTTTTTTTATATTCTCATAAAAGCAAAAAATTGGAACAAATTTATTAAACGTGCATTGAGACATACGAGTGCAGAAAAAGAGTAACAGTTGCAGGCTATGAAGACCTACCAGATTGAAGCACATGAAGAGTTGTTTTACAATAAACATTAAAACATGACAACAATGAATTTGTATGAGACAGAGCGTGAGCCTTGTGACTATTCAGTGCTGCTGATGGGAGGGAATGTGGTTCAGCGTGAGCAGGAGCTCATCCTCATCTACAACTTGGTTTTTCAGTTCAAGGGGTCACAAACAACCCAGTTTGAGTTTAATTAAGCCTAAAAAGTTTTGGATATTAACCAGGAGATATTGTGGAGAAATCTCAAACTTCTTCTTTTTATTACAACAAAACATAAATTCTAATCTAGCAATAGTGCAGCTTTCAGTGCCGCAATTGTTTTAGTAAAACAATGCAACCTCAGTTTGGTTCTTTTGTGTTTTAATTGTAGTTTTCAGTGGTTAAGGTCTTCTCCACGTTCCACTTTTTCCTTCTTTTTCCATTTTTTGACTTCAGGTTTCACTGCCTGTAATCATACGCAGGCTAAAGTTTCATTTGAATGCCTTCCACAAGCTGATGATAATATACTTGAATGATGTCATTTCCATTTCGCCATGAGACAGTTTTCCCTTTTGACAGTGCTTTGCAGAATTCTAATGCTCGTCCAAAGTGAGAGGTTTTGCCCGTCAAGACCTCACGGAGGAGTTTCTCGGGAGCCCGACTTTCCGAACTTGTTGAACGTTTGGGCCCTGATGCGCAAATGAAGTTTAATTTATGTTGTCTTCTGTGGTAGCTAAAAGCCAGAAGTATCCACATCCTCATAAAATCACCCTGGGAGCTTTCACGATCCTGTTTTCCATCCTGTCCAATCATTTCTCAGCGGTCCTATACGTCTCTGTCATTCGAGGCCGGAGAGGAGAAAAGCCTCTTTCTTTCGCGACGCAACCAAAGAGGAAGAGCAGATTTATTGAAATGCTATTAAACTTTTAAACCACCGTGGGAATTATGGATTGGACGCTGCATTTTTCACATCTAATCCCAGAATAGTTTGCTTACACAGTGAGAAGAGAGGTAGATTATACATCACCTGTGAATTAATTTTTTGTATAATTTTTAAACAAAATACCCTGAAAATGATAACTGTGCCATTAGAATCAGTTTATCTTCTTTATGGGATTATCCGACTGAGGGCCTCACACAGGGGGTGCATGTAAGCTGCACATAGAGAAGCTGGAATAGCTTTACAATAGTTTACAGAATTCTGACAATGACGATGGCAGAGTGTTGCAGATGTGTGAGATGTGGTGGAAAACAACCGAAGACGGATTGGAAATGCGCCGCTTCTCTGTCGTCAGTGATCTACTTCACTTTCTCTCTGTCTCCTTTTACATTCATTTATCTTTTCGTTGCCTTTTTTTTTTTTAAGATTTTATGATAGAATGTCTCTATTAGTACATATAAATACAGTTCATATTTACAATTAAAACATTTTGGGGGATTTTAGACAAGAATGATTGTCAAATATGTATCATTACAAGAATAAATGTGTTTTTCACATTTAAATCACCAGTATCACCGTGTACCTCATAATATTTGTATGTCTTAAGTATTTTTAGGTTATTGCACTCTTTCAAAGTATCAGAGTTCAACGCCACAAACAGAAATAATATACTTTAAATCACAAATCACAAAACCCTTTTTGAAACTTTTGTGAGAAAGAAGATATTTTTGTTTTTTATCTGCTGATACATTTGTTAATTATCTGATTGGTCTAATTCATTCATTCATCTGAAGGGACACTTTTTTAGAATTTCCATCAACAACAGAACAGATAAATACACTAAAGTGCAGCCTGAGGGGAGACAACATTCAAATTAAATATCAAATATTAAGGATAAATGTGTCATTTAAAGACAATTATGAATCTCGAGTAACAGTAAAATGTGTTAAAGTAACAATGGTGTGTAAAGGTTTTAAATTCTAAATATAAATGTGAGTGGGACATGAATAAACACAAACACGGCCCGTCAATGTTTCTGTCAGTATGCGGAGAGAACGATAGGCAGAGCTGAAAACATAATTTCAAGAATATTCATTTTATAGCCAATAACTTTATTCTTTTATCACTTCATATTTAAATTTGTTTAAGTTGTCTATACTGAATTATTTGAAACAGAAATGTGCTGTGAGTAATACATGTTTTATGCAGGCGGGTTAATCCAAACACCATGTAAATTAATGCGGTTAACAATTGAAATATTTGAGTAGTTTTTGAGAGGAGTACTCTGAGTGCAGATATCTTATACAGTGAAGATGATCTGAATGAATGTTATTGACAGTTTTTGAGGTCTTGAGAAGAATACTTTTACTTATATTTGATTACAACTTAACCAAGATATCAGTGTTTGGATTGTCTGCCCTCTTTTAAATTAAGAAATGTATAATGTTACAGTATTGTGTACACAAACGCTTTATGCTACTGAGACGCTATTACTTTTAATAATTTATGTGACAGACATTCAAAACCATTACATTTAGTGGGGAATTATTTCAAACATCTCTATAATGTACTTAGAAGTGATTATGATGGCATCATTTTACTATTCCTGAACACATAGAACTTAATGTATTAGTAAATAAATAAACCTGCATAGTTCAAGTCTGGGCTGGTGGGCTTTATATATAAAGATGCATGTTCTCCCCGTGTGAGGGGGCGTTTATCCAGGTAATCTGACTTTTAACCCACTTTCCAAATACTCATGCCCGGCTGATATGTGCTCCAGACCCTAAGATGAAAAAAGCAGAAGTTTGATGTCCTGGCTTGTGCTGCAGCGTGGGTGAGCAGTTCTCTCTTTGTACACAAGAGGGCGTGGTGTTCCTTTATAAACTGAACCCTGGTCTGCTGTTGCTCTCTCTGTGCAGGAGATTAACGAGAGGCGTACACCCTCACTGGCCTCGTGTGGAAAACACAAGCTGCATGCATATGGACAGTGGCATTTAGAGCATATGGAGAGGAGGTGTCTCGGAGACCGTCCTCCACGTCTCGTTTCTCTCCCTCCTTCCTTCTGTTCCTTTGTTTTCTTGAAGGGCGCCACCTGCATTATGACAAAAATCTGCATCTCCATCCACAGGGCTGGATCGCAACTTCATGGAGACGTTCTTCTGCCGCCCCTCGGCTTGTAGGAGAAGCAGCACCGCAGACATGTTTCCCTCAGTGCTCTTCAGCCTGCCTCTATCCGATGTGAGGCTGCACACTGAAGCACTGCGTCTAAAGATAGAAGCTCATTTGCAGCAGCAGCATGGGTCAAGCAGTGCAGGCTAAAGGTGAACCACAAGTCACACAGCAGAGTTAAAGAGTTCAGCCCTCTGTTTTAAGAAGTGGAGGAGGCAGGCATATGGCTGCCTTGTCCTTCCAGCTCACTTCTCCTGAGAAATGGTGTTTGTCAGAGTAATAAAGCTGTCCCATAACCCCATAACCTCTGCAATATTCATGATCCAAAGTTTGGGCTTGAGCAGGCAGTCTGATAAGTGTTAGACCTGAGTGTGCTCCCAAGCTCAACCATAACAAGCACATTGTCTACCTGGGTTACCAGGGACCGAGCCAGTCCAGACTCCCAGCAGCACGCTCCTCATTGGCCGAGCACAGAGAGCTGGCCCGCTCTGTTTATTGATGTCGCAGGCTGGACGGAGCCCATAATAGGCAATGGCTCATCTCAACATTATGACCTGTTTATAAACGAGGTGAAAAATGACACTTTTATTGCCCCCGTGCAGCATCTCTCTGTCCTGCCGTGCCCCGGCCTGTTCAACCTTGTCCTGTCATTTTGGAGGAGAATATAAGGAGAGCGTATACACACACACACACACACACACACACACACACACACACACACACACACACACACACACACACACACACACACACACACACACACACACACACACACACACACACACACACACACACACACACACACACACACACACACACACACACACACACACACACACACCCACGACCGCTTTAATGGAGTAAACATGCATTAATCAGAGCCAGAGGCTGGAATAACTTCTGTGGCATACAGATCGCGGGGGGGGGGTTCCACTCAGTTTCCTCTTCTCCACGTATGTTTATTAGCACGTATGCCAATGTCAGTGCGTATTCTAAATAACGCCAATGCTAATTTGTATGTTTGCTAAATAGCATATATGCTAATTGATGTGTTAGCCCGTAGCCAAACTGCGAGCATGGATGCTCAGGCCTTTACTCAGAAGTTATTATTACCATACAAGGCTTACACCCAACTTATTGCCCTCTGATGGATTGAATATATGAAAAACTGCAGGTGGCGCTTTGCCCGATGGTTGTAAGTGTAATCAGACGTGGCAACGTGTGACGTTTGAGCCAGATCCGAGCATGTACACCCCACTTCCTGTTTCCAGCAGGTGGCGAGATGGGTGACGATCGTCATTATGACGTAGCTGTGATGAGGGGCGGACAGTGATGCAATGTGTGAAGTTTTATACTGGTCAAGTCATGTTAAGGTCTTTTTCAGTGCGCTTCCTGTTCCATCGCGAGAGTGGCCAAGGTCACGACCTCAAATGGCACCACGACTGAAAATCGTATCACATGAAACACAATGTGCAACAATTAAATGTTCAGCAAACCTGTTTAAAACAATAATTGTATAAAGATTACTTCAAAGATCATTCGAAGACACGATACACCTTCTACTTCTTTTATAACTACTTTATTATATATTGATCTATATATTCAATTTTACACAATGTCTTCTCACGTGCATGTTTTATTATCATAGTAGGGAAAACTCAATAAATAACCATTTATAAAGCCAACTACAACTTCCCAAGTTAACGATCAAACACAATATTGTGTATCTGATCTAATGCAAGAATATTTACAAATTTTCAAATATCAAATACACTTCACTCTAGTTTTGAAGGTTGTTTATCTTGTATTCAACACAATCACCCAATGAATCATTTAAATCACATGAAAAAATGCATTTTGCCAAAGACATCAGCCGTGTGTGATGTGGTGTGAATGAATCTGCAAACTAATTGAGAACAATCACATGAATAAGTCATTGTGGCCTCTGAGTGTTTTCACAAGACTTACAGAGGAGTTTCAGGGCCCTTCTACAAGAAAAAACAGCGTGCAGCACTTCAACTCCAATCATAAACTGTAATGGATTTGCTCCTCACATATTGACCGACATCCTGGGTGCGGAAGAGGGTATCGGTTCTGCTTCTGTCCAGCAGAGGGCAGCAGTCTCCTCCCTCAAAGTCAGCAGCACACGCGTGGCTGCAGGGGAGCTTCAGCAGCCCCACTGTGAAGCTCTGTTCTCTTATCACAGCCCGGGCTATTTATAAAAGTCCTGATTCAGCTCCGTTCTGAAAAAAAAAAAGTGAACTTACAGAGGGAAAAGGCTGCTATACGTCACGCTTATAGGAGCGCGACATGCAAAACTTAAGTCTTGCTTTTATACATTGGGAGACAATGTTGAGTCACGTTTGCATCACTAGTTTATTTGCATGCCTTTCAGAGGTTTTCCATGCACAGGAGGAACATGCAAATTCGATACAGAAAGCCTCCCAGTCCTGGACTCAAACTGGGGATATTCTTGGATATTTTGTCTCCTTTGGCTGATTATTTCTCTATCTTATTAATGAGGAAGTTGCTTTTCTTTGTGAGGTATTAGATTTTGTTGCAGGCATTTTGTGATTTTAAAAAAAAGTGGTCATATTCCAATAGATTTTAACAAAGGTGCTATTTTAGTGATTTTAGTGCCGGTGCCACTCTTTCCTCACCTTATACATTTCATAAAGAGCTTGAATACCAGTATTTCTATAGTTTTCACCGTGCTTTATGTACCTGCAGCTCATTTCCCAACAAATCCATAGAAAAGACAAAACCAAACAATGTATTGCTCCTATTAACAAACACTGACTGAAGCCCGGTAGTTACAGGAGCCAAAGAGATCTAGTTTTGTCTGAAACCCTTTTAAACCACATCCATGAGCTGCCGCACTGCTCTGAATGAGATATTCCTTAATTACAGTGAGTGTGAGCGCTGTAGTTTATTTTGCCTCAGTCCCACATACACTATCCTACTAAATAATTGCTAGCACACCACATTTGAAGCCAAAAATAGCCCCCAACCAATGCAATATTTACCCCCGTTTGGGGTAAAACTAAACTCTGCAATGCTCTGAAGGTATTTGTGACCTTTCTCAATAAATAAAAGTGCATTTTGGAGGAGGTTGGGTTTTCAGTGGGGACGAATGAGACGATTGGAAAGAAGTAAAAACTAAACTATGGAGTCTGGACCAAACATTCACATTAAAGAGACAAAAGTGCCCCGTGTTGACCAATCCTGAGATTTGGAAGCGTCCAACGATTCGATTCAGTTTTATTTATATAGCTCAAATTACAACATAGCCATGTCATGGCACTTTTACAGAGGAAAAGCCAACAATCCCACATGAGCGAGTATAGGCTATGGTGGAGGGGAAAACAACTCCCTTTGGAGGAAACCTCTGCCGAGCCAGAGGTGGATTCTTTCTACTGAAACTGTCGGGGTTAGAAGCCAGTGAGAGAGAAGGAGAGGGCAGAGACAGAGAACAAACAAACAAGTTCACGGCAAACTAATCCACCCAGTGCAGAGTTGATGAGAACAGAAGGATCAGATCATGAAGTTCTGGATCCAAAGTTAGAGATCCTGCAGGAAGGTACAGAGAGAGAGAGAGAGAGAGAGAGAGAGAGAGAGAGAGAGAGAGAGAAAGAGAGAGGGAGAGGTGAGAGGTGAGAGCAGCAGGAACAGGGACACAGTGGCTATGAATGCAGTTTGTTATGTCTTCGTTGTTGGTATTGACTTCTGTTTGGAGCTTCTGGTACTCCAATTTGCTGAGAGAGTCTGCCACCGATGCCTTAAACCAAACTCCTTCCTCCAAGCTCATCCTCACCGAGCTGGGTATATTAAAGACTACCTCCACATGGAACTTGAAGATGCCCTCTTGTTTCTTCTGACTTCTTCATCCATTCTGCTAAACAAGAGTCAGAAGCAATCAAAAGCTGCTTGGAATTGGCAGATTTGGCATGTTATTGACAGCTCTGCTCAGGAAATGTGAATAATGGACGTCTTTATTGCTAAAAAGAAAAACAAATAGTCCACCAAACACAACTTTCAGTGTGCTCCTGTCCATCATTTACACTTTAATTCGAAGATGCTGTTTCCTGAGCATTCGAGCAGTTCTCTTTTGTATTCCCGACTGTAATGTCTAAAGGGTAATCCATGCAAGCCCTCCTTAACGACTTTGCACTTCTGTTTTGTTTTTATCTCCGTATTTTAATGTATTCTTTTAATCTGTGCAGATAAATGAAGTACATCTGTACCAGCCTGCCACTGTGAACAAGTGACTCAATTTCAATCTAAAAAGAAGAGGAGTAGTTCTCATATCTATTCAAGGACAGAAGTTTAAATGAGTTTCCAGTTACCATGGAAAAATTTTTTACCTCTGTCCATCAACCGAAAAGGAGACATGCAGAAACTTAAACCCCAAACGGCACGCCTCGATGCAGCGTCCATTTGAGAACGGAGGTGGTCTTCGTCAAAAGGATGAAGGCTGATAAGCAGAGTTATTACCGGCAGACCAACGGATGACAACAAGAGCTGCTTTCATCAGCCTGTTGGTTTGCAGGCTCTGTGATATGTTTGAACGTGTGATTGAATGGCGGGGCCAGTTTATTAAACTCTGCAGCTGTTGTTTGTGAAGGCACCAGGGAAACAGAGGTAATTGATGGACCTATTGAGTTACACCGGCTGCATACGAAACCGTCATGGCTGAAAAAAAAAAGTCAGCGATACTAATACAGGCTCAACTTTGCACCTTGGCCCTCTGTCTACAAACAGACCCGGCTGAGCTACTACAAGCTGTTATGACGTGTGTGTGTGTGTGTGTGTGTGTGTGTGTGTGTGTGTGTGTGTGTGTGTGTGTGTGTGTGTGTGTGTGTGTGTGTGTGTGTGTGTGTGTGTGTGTGTGTGTGTGTGTGTGTGTGTGCGTGTGCAGTATATACATGCCTGACTGAAAGGTTACAGTCTATTTATACTTAGGGTTTTTCTTTTTTTCCAACTTACTATCTTCAGTTGCTCGATGAACACTGGACCAGATTTAGCCAATGTGACATGCAGCTGTGTGTCTTTTTGGCCCCCGTTTACACGACAGCGCTTACTCTGCAGCACGCTGACAACGACGTAGTTAGTATACCGGGCCACGGGAGGGTGCTGTTGCTTGTTTTCGTAATGGAAACACACATACTTGTGTGCGGAGAACAATGTAAAGTGAAGAAAAATGGAGAGAACCCGACATCCATATGGAGTGATGACGCATCCGAGGCTATCAGGGGTGAGTCTCAACTGTCGAACTAGTGATATGGACGATAAAACTAGAATACGGACAACACACGTCTTATAACTACGGGCCCCAAAGTCCTCCAAGGTGCAAATAATCATTTTTATTAGTTAACAATCACAGGGTGATTATAAACTTTATATCCAGTCTGATACTCCCACATTTTCTGAAACTTCACCCTATATCACACTGTTTACTTCATTTCCTCCCGCAGGTGTGAGATTGTGTGTGTTTATCTGTCTCTGTGTGTTTGCCCTGTGATGAACTGTTGACCTTTCCAGGATGTTGTAAACCACGGAGGGATTACCTGTTCTCATGTTTGACTAACAGGAGAAATATTATTTCAGAAATAGTCTCTTTCATGCCTTTGTGTTATGATGGGGAGCATGATTCATAGTTCACTCAGCTCATAAAATCTTTACCAATGAAGAGACCACAGAATTTCCTAAAGTAATCCTCGCTGTTGAAATCTGCCTATGTTATTTATTTAACTGGCGCATAAGTGAAACCTGTGATTTCACAATGAGTTTCCATTTTACTTCCCACCGCTGCAGTACAGCGAACAAAGCGGCAGTAAAAATAAAGGAGCATTGAAAGCCAGACACCCACTCAGGAGGATTGCGTGTCTTTAACACAGACATGTTGTGTTAAGAGTGACTAAACACAGGAGTAAAATGACATTCATCTTCATGATTACCATCTAAGGTCTGTCGTTTAAAAACCACCGTCGGTAGCAGACTGAGCTCCAATGCTAGATTCAATCATCTGTCAAAATTTGCCAGCATCATAACAGCGTGCGGCTCGGACTGCTTGTGCGAGCCCTCAGACGAGAAGTGCTCCAGTTAACCAGGGGCTAAATGACCGTTTTGGCTTGGCAGGCCCCCCCACAGTGAGCTAAAATAGGTGGGTTGGATGATGCGCTATGCAGACTGTGGCGGGGGGTTTCCCAGGGTAAGATGGAAATATGAGGAGGACGGCTGCCTTGTGTCTGTGGCGGTAAGAAGAGATCAGAAGGGTACAGTGCCCGGAGATGGATCGCACTTCCTCTGGATCAGGTCACAGCCGCAAACTCATGTGAATCTGCCAAACAAATGCCCTCAATTCACAATAATGTGGCATCATCTTATATTGTTTAGGGTGAAAACACATAAGTAGTCATCTATTTATGTTTAAAGCATGTACTTCACAACTGAGAACGCAGACCAAAATATATTTGTGTAGTTCCACTAGTTATCTATTCATATGTCAACTAAAACTATAACAAGTCAATTGTAGTGCAATGGTCTAAAATAAATCAAAAAATAATTAGTTTTGTTGTTATTTACCCTGAATGTTTTAATGTAACTTTTGTCAATTAATCATAATTTACAGTTTTGGTGGTAGAGCAAGCAGCCAACAAAGTCATGCCATTGAGATAAAAAATCTAAACACAGAGAAAAGCCTGGCGCACAAAGGATGCAGAAATCACAAGGACGCAACCAACGCTGACAGAAAGACGAAGCGGCAAACAAGGCACACAGGCAAAGCTCCAATATATACCAAAGCCACCAGGTGAGGACAATCACACACTCAGGCACAGGTGAAACACATCAGGCCAGGGAGCAGCAATCAGACAGGAGGGGAAGTAGAAGAACCTGAAACAAAAGATGGAGTTAGAATCTCAAAATACCTCAAGAAAATAAGTGTGAACCAGGACAGTAATCCACTTTTCTGATGAAGCATTGTACAGATCAGGATCAGACATCAGGAAATTAAATCTTCTCAACTAGAAGTACAATGTCATTTGGGTCCGTTTTACACCTTCCAACTGATTGTTGTTGCAAATGTGTAACATTTTGTTACATTTACTTTAAATGATGTCTTGAAACATTCTTTAGCAACAATGTCGCAATTCTCTATTTCAGAAAAGTACAACATAAATGTAACTATTTAAACTTCAGGTATGTGATATGATCCATTTAAAGAAGGTCAATTTTTGCATTATGCCAAAGTAAGTTAGACTTTTGTAATCACAATGCTTGAAAATATGAAATGACCAATGAAAGACATAAAAACATAAAGACAATTGACTTTTTTAAATGAAATGTTTCAAAATGTTGATTCAAGTGGTATTTATAGTAAACGCATTACTTTTTGCGTGAAATGAAATTTGTTCAGCTGTTGAATATTCAACGAAAAGGTTATTTTCATTTGAATTTTCTTGTGGGCATTCGATGGTCACTTTATCAAATAAACTGTCATTTTGAATTTTCCCCCCAAAATTGGTACGTTGAGCTGTTACAAGAATTAAAAAAATAAATATTGGTAAGAAGTGAGTTTCAGCTTTTTATTGTTTCCAGTGTTTCCGCGATTATTCTAATGTTCATGTTCTATTTATAATCGCACTCGGTGACAGAAGTCAGAGACCTTTAACCCCGCCTCAGGCTGGTGGTGTGACTATAACCACTGCTCCTCGTGCATGCATGCGTTTTGTGGGAACTCAGAGAAGGAAAAAAAACAAAAAAAAAACAAGGCCAGCAATTGAATCAGGTTATCTAGAGCAGACAAATGAGTAGTAGTGTAGAAAGAGGAGACAGCTCAGCTACAAACGATTCACATATTCACTGGTGCGTCTTTTGATTTTCAGGCACGCGCCGCTTCGGACTGCACTGACGATGAAGATATTATGACTGCAGCAAAAGCAACCACACTCACAATCGGAGGCGCCACGAAACAATTTGCAGTTTATATAAAATTAAACTGAATATTTTATGTCATTCTTTTTTTTTTTATCAGTGAAATATTAAACAAACAACGCCTTACCATATTGTTTAGCAGCATTATTTATTCTGTTTGTCTGCAAATTTTCCATTATTTTGCGAGAAACAGAAGCAAAGCGGAATAGAACGCTGTAGCTTAGTGATTTGATGTGTCTCGTGACTTCCGACTCTTTTAAATACTCACATCAACATCCAGCTGTGATCACCTGTAATACCAGCGTCGACATTTCCGTGTTTCAGAAAACTTCCATTGTGGATATTCGGGATGGCAAGGCACAGAATTATTCTTAAGTGAGCTGTGATGTTTTGGAGTGGCCGTTTTTCTCTATAGCGGCCTGTAATAAGAAGTTTCATGATGAGATGTATGGAAAGTTCTCTACCCAAACACAAACGTCTTGGTGTCAATGACATGTTGGCTATGTATATCAAAACAATCCCTGCATGAGTTAAACAGAAAAAAAAAAAAGTCCATGAGGTCAGCAGAAATGTACAAGAATATCTCTCACTCATTCGTCGCTTGTATTTCATGACTAAACCTCCCCTGTGTTAGTCATATCTGAACGTATGTGCATTTGATGTTTGTCAAGCTGACTTTATGCTGTAGCCATGCACGTTAGCGAGCTGCTAATTTCAATCAGGGGACACGATGAATCTTGTGCGATCTCGAGTTTCCGTTGAGTCACGACAGCGTCGCTCTGAATCATGCCACGAATTAGAAGAAATGCAGCATGAATGTATGAATACAGTATCATCTGTTATTTTCTCACAATGTGTCACACTCATGAAACTCAACTCTTTAAATGGCTCTCACCGAAACACGTTTTGGAGGATGCTTCAGATTCTACATGCCACTTTATTAAGTCACGAAAGTAACATCATTATGTTGTCATTATTACTAATACATCGTCTGGGAAAAGTATGAATGGGAAATATTTCAGTGAGAGGTTCTTCGTTAGTTTTGGAAGGAATGAGGAATATGTCAAAATATCCCAAAACACTTCAAAAGTTTGCCGTTTTTTCAATTGTTTGTTCACCCTTAAAATGTTCACTGTAACCAGAAATGATCATTTAAAAAAAAAAGTTTTTAAAAAAGAACATTCTGAGAATTGTTTTTACATATAGATTTTTTACTTTGAAGCTAAAAGTATAGAGACTAAACATTTCAGTTCACAATGAATCTAAAATATGGAACTTTTAAAGTTGCTGTAGCGAGTTAAAAAAAAAAAAAAAAAAAAAGCCAGTGTGCTCATTTTGCAGACTCGCTCACGTCGACAGCGTTTTTTTTTTATCTCTTGTCCGTGCAGAGCCGGCGTCTTTGTTTGATATCACTTCGATCTCGCAGGAAACCATTTCTCTCGCTCTGTGTTCCCCCTCCCAGCTTTCTCTCCTCTTTTGTCCTCAGCTCCTCTGCAGGTGGCAGATTTGCATGTGCTGATTTGCAGAGACATCACCATAGCACCTGTGTCATGCCTGGAGACCTCCTGTAATCTTCTTGGAGCACTTGGTGGAAATGGGCCGTGACCTTTCCCTCCCTCGCTCCCTCGCTCTCTCCCTCTCTCCCTCTCTCTCTCTCTCTCTCTCTCTCTCCTTTCTGTCCTCATCATTTCGCTGCTCACTCGCCCATTGGTTTTTGTTTCCTCGCTGCATCGTCCTGTCTGTCTCTCTCTCTCTCTGTCTGTGAGGCAGGAGAATAACTCATACTCACCAGCAAAGAGCTGACTGCAGAGAAGAGCAGGCCAGAATGCATTTACAGCCGGAGTACATCGCAGTGAGTGGGACAGCTCATGCGGACTAATCTTGATCACAGATACTATTATTGTGAAGCCAGAAGTTTGTGGACATCCGACCATGCACGGCATTATCAGACCTGTCCACAACTGAAACGCCAGACAATCCCGATGCTCGCAAACTAGCATTAGCGCCAATGCAATGACTGCGTGAACAGACTCACTTCCAGATTTTAGTGAACTGTCGCGAAAGTGGTCGCCTGACAGGTCACCTGAAACGTGGCAAACTTTTTCTTTTTTTTTCTAGAAAAATAAAGTCATCTTTTGGTTTGATTCATTTGAGAACCTTTAGATTTATTCATTCATTCATTTACATTTCGGGAAAACTAAATCCAATTACGCGTTGTTCATTAGAGAACTTATTCCTCCGATATTTGGTTACCATGAAGCAATGTAGCAGAGATTTTTTTTCTCAACTCAGCAACATTTATTGAACGAATACATTAAACTACATTTATGGTCAATTTTTAGGCTACGTAATATAACAAGATTTATTTCCATGTATGATGTATGCTGACACCTACTGGTCATTCTTGGTAATGCAGGTTGAGCTCTTTTTCTTTTTTTAATCTATACACTGGAGCAAACGCTGTTACTGTATTTATAAGAAATGCTGTTATAAAAACAAAAGATTCTTAAAATTATTATTATTATCACATTCAAATGAATTAATACAATTATAAGACACATTTCGCATGTTATTACTATAAACTTATGGACAACTTTGTTTATCACCTGATGCAAAAATGTCACAGGGTTGTTGGTCTGAGTTATTTGTTTTTATTTCAGTATGGATACCTCCATGCTGTTTCTCTCCACTCTTCACACTGATTATGGACGGAGGTCTTCAGGCTTGGTCAGCACTGCAGCTAAATCAATACAACCTCCACTGGGAAGCTTGCGCCACTGCTAAATGCTTACATAAACACCATGTTTGTGAGCACATTAAACAGACTGCAGACTCAAATTTACGCAAACATTCACAATAAGTGTATTGGAGGAAGGAAAACCAAAACAAATCTCTGTAAGCGAGGGCCTTGCGCTGTTCCTTGTTACCATGGAAAAACAGAAATCAGTGGTGTTAAGTGAATGAACATTATACAAAATAAAATGTGCTCCAACAAGTATGTGTCCCTGTAAATGAGAGAAAAGAGATGGTAAGAAGCTATTGCTGCTACTGCAGTCATTACTCTCAAGTACTTTTCACAGATTAAAATGTGTCCTTTTGCGCTTTGAACAGATTTGTAATTGAAGCCAATGTCGTTCCAATGATACCACGTTCCCTCATCTTTTATTGCAGCTGCCGAGTGTCGAGGGATTAAAATGAAGAAGTGTCGACTTGTAAACGCTCGGTCCAAGTCATGGTTCAATCTGAGCCAGGACATGGCTTTCTTTTCCTCTCAATCATACTTCTGACTTCTCCCATGTGTAGGGAGAGTGGAGACATTCACATTAACACACAGTGGCTTGCAAAAGCATTCGTACCCCTTGACCTTTCCCACATTTTGTCACATAACAGCTACAAATATAAATGTGTTTTCATTGGGACCAACACCACGTGCTTAAGGATTGTGAAATGGGAGATAGAGGATTTTCAAATTTACATTATTATTATCAACTTACAAATAAAAAAAAAGGGTGTGATGTGGGAAAGTATTCATACTCCCTGAGTCAATGCAATGTAGAGCCGCCTTTAGCTGCAATCACAGCTGCATGTCTTTTGAGATTTTCTGCCCATTCTTCTTTGGAAAATAGCTCAAGCTCAGTCAGATTGGACAGAGAGCGTCTGTGAACAGCAATTCTCAAGTCACGCCAGAGATTTTCAATTGGATGAAGGTCTGGGCGTTGACTTGTCCATGGAAGGTGAAACTCTGACCCCGACTCTTTTGCAGACGAGCAGGTTTTTCTCCAGCATTGTCCCGTATTCGGCTTCATCCATCATCCCATCAACTCTGAGCAGCCTCCATGTCCCTCCTGAAGAGAAGCATCCCCGCAGCATGATGCTGCCACCACCCTGTCTCACAGTGGTGATTGTGTGTTCAGGGTGATGTGCAGTGGTAGCTTTTCTGCCACAGATAGCATTTTGCATTTAGTCCTCAAAGTTCATGGTTTTTTTTTTGGTCACATCTGATCAGAGCACTTTCCTCCATTTGTTTGCTGTCTTCCCAACAGACTTTTATCGTTTTGCCATAAAGGCCCGATTTGTGGGGGGAAGTTTTTTTGTGACCTTTTCTTAACATAATTTTCTCCTTTTTATATATAAAATCATGATTAAAATAAAAAAAAGACAAAGAAAGAAAGAAGCGGATAAAACCAATAAATGTTCCAGTAAAGGACTTATTTAGTGGTGGCAGTAAGCTTAAAAAAGCAATGTTGTGTTAAAAGGTTGGAATACCACCGCAGACACTGTGCGTTCCTGAGGAAGACCCTTGACCCCAGACCACTCCCCCCCAGAAGCTTGAATTACCTATAGATCACAATACACTTATTTTAAAACAGGGGGACTCCAATGTCCAAGCAAGTGGCTTTACGAAGCATGTGCAGCAGGAGATTCAGTGTGGTTGAGAAGGGGGGGCTTACCCCCCCCCCCCCCCCCCCCCCCCCCCACACACACACACACACACACACCCACACACTTCTAAACCCCCTGACCTGAATCCAAACCACAACCTTCAGCTCACTTCATCACAGTTTGCTAAACATGGAAAGTATTATTTTATGCATGAGGTGTAGGAGCCGCTGCAGTGACATTTAGTGACGCTGTGGTGGGAAGTCGTGCTGCTGCTCAGACAATAACCAGCAGGGCTCAGAGATCCTCTCTGCTTTCTATCACTGCTTCTTCTGACTGGAGAAACATGCACGCAACCTCAGTGTGTGTCTGTGTGTGTGTGTGTGCGTGAGTGAGTGAGTGGTCAGGAAAGGTGGGTCCTCCTCTCAGGCCTGCTTTTCCTAATACGTCCATGCAGGGCTTGCTGAGGAGCGGTGTGCAGCAGCGCAAAGATCAGGGCTATTCTGGTGCTGCCAGCCTGCCCAGTGCTGATATGAAAAGGATTAATGAGGCGGGGCACTCATCGCTCGTAATTAGAAACAACGCTAAAAAACTATTTCTGTGCTTGTTCCTACGGAGAGATCTTGACCCCTAGGATCCGCCACCCCCACCACCCACCACGAACTCCCATTCCCCACTTGCCCACGAGGGCAGGAGACGCCTGCAAAGTCGGAGTAAATATAGGCTCGTAACTCCTGTAGCTATGTGACACATGGTTCAATGGAGGGTAACGCAGATAATTCACAACTCCGGCTGTGCACTTCTGCGGACTCTTCAAATGTCAGGACACTGACGGAGGCTGTCGTTTTGTCCTCGCAGGCAAGCTGCAAGGCCTAGTTTGTTCAATAATCAGGGGGAAAATCTGAGCTTCTATTGTTTCCTGGTGCTCCAGTTGGTCATTCTGGCTTTAATTATGAATTTATCCTGGGACTTATGTCACGTGTCCTGTTTTCTTACCCAGTTTATCCCTCAGCCTGCTGCAGTTCTCTGACAATTTGATGTTAAATTAATTTTGATGTTACAAAATATGTCACTGGCTATAGCGCTGGGAATATTTGAGAAAAACCTATTAACAATAAACAATATTGATCCAAAAATGTCAGATATTTAGATATTGGGACCAAATTCAAAATAAATTCTTAAACTAAAGAATATTAAAAAAAAAAAAAAAAGAACATGGTTGTCTTCATAAAAATGTCACCTTGAGCATAATTATGTTGTGAAAACAACTCCCACATCAATTTAAGTCTTTTGTGTCTGTTTGGTTTCTACTGACTGTTGAGGGGTGTGTACAGTGGTGCAGTGGTTACCACTCTCACCTTGGAGTCCCGTCATTCGATGTCGGGCCACTGACACTTTTTGTGTGGAGTTTGCATGTTATCCCCTGTTTCTCCCAGTACACTGTTTTCTTCATGTAGTCACAGACGTGTGACTGGTCACTCTGGGGTTTAATTGGTTTTCAAAGCTGAGACCGGAAACCAGGAATCATGCTGTGGATCATTTCTTTGTTTAAAAGAGGTTTTTTTTCTAATTTGTGAAAGAAACCCTGATTAATTGAAGGTAAAAATTGTGATAATTTATATCAAAACACACGTCTAGAATTTCTGAAACAATCCATGTATGGATTTTCAACCCCTTGAAACTGGAAACACATGCATGCTCAGCTTTGTGTGTGGCTTCGGAAATGAGAAGTGAACACAAACACGGGTGGGGGAATGAGAGAAAAAAGAAGAAAAAAATAAACTTTCCGGACGCCAAACTAAACTTGAAGCCTCCCTGTTTATTTCAACGCTCACAAGTAGGGATTACAAAATTACAGTGCTTCAATTGCAACAGTTGGAGGAGTAGTAGGAGAAGAGTCGGAGAGATGACAGGAAGTTTGAGCAGAGTCATGCAAAAAAGGTGTGGGAGAAGGCCTCCGTTATATTAGCACCCTTTGTGGAAAAAAAAAATAAATCCATCTGTCCGTAGGTCAGTGCAAAAATAGTAATGAATATATGCATAAGAAAAAAATATAGATATATATATATATTTATATACTGTATATACTTGACTGTTGACTATAGACACAAAGAAAGATACAGAGACTTGTAGAGCGAAGCCCGTGTCCACCACAGCCTCGGAGCCCAAAGCAGAGACTCTTGAACAAGTCTAGTTGTAAAGAGTGCACATCAAACATGACAGCTTGATATTGTTCGAGTACATTGTCGTGTTTCCGAACAAAGAAGGGGGGTGGGGGGCACTCGGTGGCCGTCACTCAGGCTCTATGACCTCTACAGAAAAGAGTTGGAAAGACAGACAGACAGCACCATAAAGACTGCCAGAGTCCCTCACAGACCAGGAGCACACGGCATGCTTCGTTTCCGACCGGAGAGTATTGTACAGTACCATGGTGACATTATTCAGTCAAACACCACACGTAACAAGCCATGTGTGGCCCCAATTACAGGAACCAGCAGGTGGGAAGAAAAGGAACAATTTTCTCATGTAACGTTGGCTCAGATAAGAAACTCTTTTTTTTGTTTTAGTTTTTTTTTTGCAAATAGTAACCACTGAATACAAAGGAACAAGCTGCAAACAATAAATGGTTATTCAAAATTTGTTTTAGTCATACCCAGATACAGGTGCATCACAAAAAATTGGGAAAAGCAACTGTTTTGTCAGTTATCTGCAGACATGACACATCAACTAGATCCATTACAAAGTTTTAAATAGGAAAAAAAAAAAAAAAAACACCTGATCTTTTGAATTGGATTGTATTCATGTGTAATCAACCTAAAATACTAGGAAGAATGACTGTTTTTCCATTTTCCACTCAGTGTTGCCAACTCCTCAGTGAAGTAGCTACCGGCTGTCTTAGAAATCACCAAAACTTCACATTGTCACACAGTTTGCATAACCGATCATGTGCACATAATTGAAATGGACGCTGCAGGAGAGTCGGAATAACTTTGTGGAAGAGACAAAAAAAAAAAAGAAGTGTGAAACTCTTTGTTTACGCCTATAAATCTGCCAGGATCAGCAAATCCAGCATGATGGGGGAGTGAAGATCTCCTGGTCTACAGACTGTTACACAAAGACCAGGTGGGAAATGAATGTTTTATCAAAACTGAGGCTATATATCAGTGTACCTTGAGGTGAATTATCACACGTCCATCACAACCAAAAATATAACCACTAATGTTGCGTGATATTCAAATTGAGTCACTCCAACCATCAGCAGCCCCGACTCACTGTGGCATTAAGCTAAATGTGTCCTCCATCTGTCCTGACTGGGGGGGTCGGGAGTCGGCGCAGCTGAAAATTTGACCAAACACGCTCTGAAACATTTGTCCCAACAAACTATATCAGACATATGGCGTGGTAACTGGTGAAGTAAAGCTGTAGCTTTCCCATCCCGTATCTAAGTTCCATCAGGACTGTGTTTCGGGGTTAATACGTTGATGTTTGCATCAATCACATGTGGAGTAGCAATGAAAGAGTGATATAGGAAGTACTCGATATTTTGGTATCACTAAAAGAGAAACTTTCATGGTTCACAAGCATGAGCAGGTTGATTCCGATCACAAACTTATGAACTATTAATTTTAGCAATTACAATCACATATTCAAGAATTCTCAAGTTTGTTAGAGTCTAACATTTAAGGTGTCAAACAACTACGATACGGGGGAGAAGCCATGATGTATTTAATTTTTCTAAGATTCAGAAAAAAAAATCATTAAATAGAATAACAAAGCATTTAAGTTGGCAACACTGTTTCCATTGTGTTCTAACTTTTTGAGATGCACCGTATGTTGAGAGGCACCAGTAGACACCAGCGACGACAACACCAAGTCAGAAAAAGTTCGCACACCAATATTCTTTTCTTTTTTTTTTTTAACCTTCTCAGTGAGTCACAGTTAAATCCGAGGCCGCAAACTTGCTTTTCATGCTCAAAATGTCTGCAGACACCTCAT
Source organism: Lipophrys pholis (assembly GCF_963383615.2). NCBI lineage: Eukaryota > Metazoa > Chordata > Actinopteri > Blenniiformes > Blenniidae > Lipophrys > Lipophrys pholis. The sequence goes on from NC_137649.1 coordinate 15,726,762, forward strand.
CGCACCGTTTTTTCGGATCAATGGAAACAACCTGTCACCAGTCAATTTTGCATAGCGTGGATTTTTTTTCACATGAGGGATTTTTCAAGCTTATTGTTTTGTGAATGTTGGTGTTGTAAAGCCGACTCGCCGACTGCATCGTGTTGGAAAACCTTGCACTCTCCTTCATGTTTAATGGCACACAGATGAGCCTTCCAAACATTTGGGTTCAGTTTAAAAGATATAATCGTTCACATTGAGCGTATTACAACACACATGTTGGTTTTCGGTGCTTTGACAGTGATATTTTTAGCCCTGTGCTTCGTTTTTATGCCTTTTACTTTCATGCAAACAATGGGGAGTTGAGCACAAACCCCAGAAGAATAAGAACATAAACAGATCTCGGACAATCATTTGTGAGGAAGATGCTCCAATCAATTATCTTGGGGGCTCACGCTGTATATTCTGTTCAAACATAGCGAGCCGTTTTGTGTTGGAAAACCTCGACAGCCCTTGAGTTTCTTTGGAAACAAAAAAGTAGATTGATGATGTGGGATTTTTTTTCCAGGCAAGAGCAATGGTTCTTTTTTCTTCACTCAAAAGGGACGGTTTAAACTTTTTGGACACTACATACAACAATAATATAAAAAAAAAAAAAAAAAAAAAAAAGAAGTGACAAGCTCAGTTTTTATGGCCAGGCACACAGTCTTCTCAAGAAGAGGTCTTAAACACTGTGTGCTCGAATTCTTCAGAGGTGGTTGAAAAAGGCTTGAAACGCATGCATCCCACCCAGGTAGTTTTAAAAGTTGAATATCTTCTATCATTAAAACAAACGTGACAATCAATTGTGTAAAAACCAACCGGGGAGAAGTAGAAAATGTAGAATCTGTGCACCGACGACGCAGAACTCTGCAGCTTAGACAAGAACACACAGACGAAGACGTAACTCGTGCAAGCAAGAGTGTGGGCTGTTTTTTTTTTGTTGTTGTTTTTTTTTTTTTTAAAACACCCTTCAAAAATATATACATGTATTTGTTGCAATATGGGTCAGAGGTGAGTATATTTAGACACAAGAGGAGCGTAAACCTCCTGGCTGCATATAGTCTGGACTACAGAACTGTTTTAGTCCCAAGTTGATTTACAATTCATGGTGGTGCTCAGTTTCTCCTACAAATGCCACCTCTTGATCTACGTTACATAACGAGCATTATTTTTTTTTATTGATTTTTTTTTTTTTTTTTTAGCATCTCTGAATGTAGTTTGGTGAACTTCTGCATATTGATTCATCTTTGAAAAAGTCAGATGTGCAACGTTACACAGAGGCAAAACCAGGAGCCGGGCGCTTTGTGTCTCGGAGCTGAAACTGGACCTCAGCGTGCTCTGCGTTCGTCTGCACGTGGTGGTGAACCGTGCGCAGGCTCAGTGGCGACACATGATTTAAGGCATTGATAGAGGCACTCGAGCAGCACGTGACAGCAGCGCTTGCCTACGCATGGCAGAAAGGAGCTCTCTCGGCCGGAGCCGAGCGTCAGCCTCGCTGAAGACTAGACCAAGGGTCGCACCGCTCCGCTTGTAAATCAGAAAGTGTACATTTTGTTTGAAGTCTGTACCTCTGCTACCTTAAGAAATGTCAAAATCATAGCTCGAAAAGAAATGAAGGGCAATGGCGAGAACATGAAACATTACAACGGAGCCGGCTCGTAGATGAACTGGAGCAAAAAAAAAAAACAAGAGATGAGACAAAAGCAGGCAGTGAAATTTCTCCGTTGTGTTTTACATTAAACATCACCAGTAGCCTCTGCCAACAGCCATGCTGAAAAATAAAGCTCTGATTGGCTGTCTGGTAATACGTATATTGCATAAAATAAATGCATATGTGGATATGGGAATGGCAAAATAACAAAAGATCAGACTGTAAATGTGTGGTTCAGTTGAGGGGAAAAAAACAAAAACAAAAACAAAAACTCGAAAGCTGCACTCATAAAATAAAAAATACTATTTCTGTCTCTTGTACACATCCACGCCAAATAACAACCGTATGCACCATAAATTTCAACGCATAGAACTGAACGACAGTAAATACATTAACATCAAAGTGGTACTTCAGCAAAGAGCTGGAAATGTTTTGTAATCATCACCGATATATACACATAAGACCGAGGTCTCAGTTGCATTCCACTCTGAAATTATTGCACAGTAAGCCACTGCGGGCTCGTCATGGTCATCCCCAATAAACCCCTGTATAAAAATAGAACAACAACATTAAACACACCAAACAAGTCTTCATCGTTTTGTTGTTTGTTTGTTTTTCCTCATTCTCTTATTGTTTTGTTTTTTCCGTCAGGCACTGCCGTGGCCAACCTTGCCTGCAAAGCATGAACTGTGTGCCACAGTGTGAGCTTTAAGAGTTTCTCTTGTCAGTAACTACCCCTTAAAGCACAGAGGATATCTCTTCCAAACCGATTTTCTTCTCCTTCGCGTGCGGCCTCCTCTGCGGCCACAAAATGGAAAGCCTCCCGCTGACCGCTCCCTCCCTCCCACCCTCTCTGACTCGTCTTCTCCTCCGGGACGTCAGCCAGGTCCAAACGGTAGGGATTTTTGGCATTTCTCTTCACCACGCTGACCCAGAGCTTTGGCACTCTGAAAGAGTCCCAGATGAGCGTGAGGGGATTCAAGAAGAACGCAGCAGCTCACGCTCACACCTCACACGCCTAAAAAAAAAAAAAAAAAAGAAGAAGAAGAAAACAACCGGCAGAGCAGCGAGGTCGAAGCACGAGCTTCGGGTCAAGCGGTTTGCCTACACGACGGTTTCCACACCAATCAGCTTTGGCGTGAGGATTCGTGGCGTTATTCCGTTGTTCAGGTCCTCCTCGAACTCCAACAGCTGGCCCATGAAGTTGAGGTTCGGGGAGATGATGGGCCGCCTGGTTTTGACGAACTTGTAGGCGTCCGTCATGGTCATCCAGGTGTGCTTCATCAGGTAAGCGATCACAATGGTGGCGGATCGAGACACGCCTGCCTGGCAGTGGATCAGAAGGCCCATACCTGCTTGGTGTGCTTCCTCTGCAGAGAGAGAGAGAGAGGGAGAGAGAGAGAGAAGGAAAAATAAACTAAACATGTAAACACAAAGCACAAAATAGTAAAGGCATTGTTTCCCCACGAGGAAGCTCAGTCATCACGCACGAGATCGTTTCAAAAGCTTCCTTTGTGGCAACGCGGCTATTCAGGGCTGATAGTTGACTGTCAGTACCCATTTATCTCCTACTTAACTGTGCCTGGTATCATGGCAGCCCTGCAAGCCTCCAGATCCAGTTCACACACACCAAACACTTCACTTTAAGATTTCCCCCCACATTTTTTTTTTTTTTTTAAATTCTTTCACATTTAACCCTTTTATTCCTATGACGCTACCTGGACTTGGAACGCGTTTGTTTCCCTTTAATAACTCCTGGAGTGTTTACGACATCAACAAAATTCAAAACCCACCAGCAAGAAGACAAATAAAGCTTCACAACTGACTTCTGAGGTACGACTGTGAAATAACTGACAAGGCACACCACAGATTTGTAACATGAGCTTCTCGGTAATCTCAGGAAAGCACGTGTTTTACAATTTTTATAACCATAATTCCAAGCTTGTCTTTTATCCTCGGATCCATTTCATGTTGCAGTTCCCTCCAGAAAAAACAATATCCAGAACATCGGCTTATGCAATATAGCAGTTGTGTTTGTACATTACGAAGTCCTGTTGTAGAAGAAATGGAGTTCATCGCTTCCGAGAAATTGCAGTCGTCTCCCCCAGTTCAGCCAGACATCAAACAACTCTGCATGTCTTCATGCAACAGTGATAATTCACCCAAGCAGACTTGTGTGACTGATCCACTTCAAACATAATTTCTTAATCAATGACATAAAAAAAAAAAAATCTACATTCCTTCTTTAAATTCACCATCAAACTGACTTCTGCTTGTATCTCAATGAGGTTCACACTGGAAGGTTTAACACATCCCTGTCTACCATTAGTCTTCAGGGAAAACTGCTGAAAATGAACGTATGAATGACAATCTGTCTCACAAATCCTGAATACCACCTTTAGTTATTCTCAAAATAAAAAGTGACGTTTCCCCTCCTTATAACATCAATTTCTGATTTTGCGTTTTAACCCATTATTGTGCGAGTGAGTCATTTTTGTTAGGTGTTTTTTTGTTAAAATACTAGATAAAAGAAGAATCGTTGTGCTAATTATTGTTTTTGTATTTTAATAGCATGTTTTGGCCTTTTCGCTTCAAAGGAATCTCCTATTATCAGTTACTTGTTGCATTCATGTAAATAAAACTGCTTGAACAGCTGCACCGTGCACACAAAACTACTAAAAATAAAAACCAATGAGTAGAGCAAAGCATGTTTACTTTAGTTTTTATTTGAAGACCTTGCGTCATAAGACATTCAGTAATGTATACAGAATGTAATCCTGAAGCTTTGCTTTACCCAATTCAAATACTACTGTACGGGAGATATTTCAGTAATATGTATATAATGTACATTCATACATTGAAACTACACTGTACACTGTAACTAATTTTATCTTAAAGCCTATTCCAAGAGATTTTTAAAACTAGAAATGGTCAAATCTGTTTAGTTTTGGTCAGTTTTTCACCCTTTTGCACGAGATCTGATTGTGTAAGGACCTTTTATGAAGTCTTTCATTCAGTGAGCCTTAAGTAAGTTTTTTAGAAATAGAAATAGTAAACAAACATGTCTAAATATGTCTAATGATATTAATTGTGCTTGTTACGGAGAGCGCACTAGTACTTTAGTCGTTGCTGCTCTCTGATATCATCTTCTTGTTTGGTAAAGGGTGTTTTTCTTCCACTTCCCACCTCTGTTCGCCTTAAACAATCTGTAAAAGTAAATATTAGTCTTTGGTTTAACTTGAGCCGCGGCAAGCTTTGTCACAAGACCGAAAGTTGAAGTAATAATGCAAACAAGGCATCGGTTCTCATACCAATGAATTCAAAGGCCTCCTCGAAGTACTGGCGCAGGTTCTGCTTGTTGCTGTCGGTCGCGGGCAGGCGCTTGTAGATGAAGAGGCCGGTGTCGTAGTGGTACAGCGGCAGGTGGGTGGTCACGTTCAGGATGTAGCCGATGTTCAGGCGCTGCAGCAGGTTGATGTCCTGGGCGTCGTGCTCGTTCCCCAGGTACAGGGAGGGCAGGATCGGCGTGAGCTCGGCGTTCTCGATGTCCGGGGTGGAGGGCAGAGCATGAGGTAGAGCCCCCGTCAAACCGGCGGCGGCACCGGCGTCCAGGCCCTCGCGAAGGTGCAGCGAGTGCTCACACAGGTTCTCGTGGGACTGCCTGAAGCAGCTAAGGCCTCCTGTGGAGGCAAACAGAAAAGGCTGCGCTCTGAGCTCAAGGCAAATATTGTGCTCCCGGTGTGTGTTTTTGCTTACTGGTTCTGAAATGAATCAAACTGTCAAAAACATTTATTTACCTCCATGTAATCGTGAACGCAAACGGGAACCTCTGCGGTCTTTAGTAGAGCGCGCCGCTAGCACTGTCTGGGTTAAAGGTTCAATTCCCACTGGAGCTTTTAATGCTAAAAATACATGTTCTCATGCCTCCGACGGCCACATGGCACACGTTACGACAAACCCAGCTTTGCATACGCATCTGGTAAAAGCCACGGACATCTGAAGAGAGCTCCGACGGCTTCAAAAACTACAGAAAGCTCACATGTGTTTTCTGCACAGTTACATTTGGTTACGATTTGAATATTAAATTAATATGACAAGACGGGCACAGTCTGCCGGCAATCCTTTTGTGTGGAGACGTATCCAAGTCCACTGCACAGACAGACAGATGAGCAGGGAAAAATGTTCAGCGCACTTGTCAGCCGGTTGTTTGCACTTCTCCAAATAACCAGTTTGCACCTGTTTGCACCAGTGACAGCATCAGCCAAAGTTTCCCCTTCAGCTCCAGTATCAGTTCATCTTTTGTTCACACTGCAGGAGCTGACTTCATGCCATGTGAGGTCACTGCACAGGCTCACCAACGCCCCTCGGAGGGCAGCAGGTGGGAATCTCCTGTCGTCTGTCAGACCACTATAAACATCAACATGGAATCCAACCTAAAGAGATTCACGTTCCAGCGGCCACGTGGTTAAATTCACAGTTTGATTGGCTGATAAAGGAGTCAGCCAGCAATTACAGGGGATTTCCACTGCAACTGATCCAAGGCGTTTTGCTTCTCCCACAAGCAGAGCAATGTTGACCATCGTATCGTTATATCCTAACAGCTTAAGAGCAGCATTTTGAAAAATTCATGACAGCTGATTTAATGATAATCTAATAACTCATTTAAAGCACAAATCGGCCTCGGATTGTTTCACATGAAGTATCCAGACCCCTCAGGTCCTCTAGGACAAGCTTCTCTGTTTCCAAAGGCCTAAAGAAGGTGAATTAAGTTTCAGTTATTATATTTCCCACCTGCCAAACAAACTTCCTGAATCTGGTCAAACGACCATCCAGTGAGCACTTTAGTTCTTAACGCTTCTTCATTTGTTTATCATTTTTGTCTCTTATTTACTGTCTTGCATTTCATTTTACAACCGTTTTAATTAATTCAACATCTTTGTAAAGCACTTTGGGTTCTCTTCTTTGTGAATGCTGCGATACATATAAACCTACAATGCTTCACAAATCGGTCATTTCTATGCCAATTTTGAAAACTTCATTAAATTTGAAAAGGCCATCTCACATTTTAAAATTTATTTAGGCTCCATGGGGAAAACTATTTATACCAAATCGGTCTGCATGATAATAATATTACCATGACAACATGATTTAGGATACAAACGCTACATCACATGATGTTAAAGGTGTTTCTGCTTGAAGAACTGTTCTTCCAAATAACGACTCTCTTTCTCTAAACTTCTTTAATTTGTTACTAAAGGAATATTTATGAATTCATTTTGCTTTGTTGCACTTTTCTTTCCTGTTTAATTCTGAATTTGCACAATATGGATGCCAGGAAACATCCAGTCAGTCTGTTGCAGCATGTACATTTTGCACATTGATATCACAATAATGATACATATATAGTGCAGTAATTATATATATCATCCGACTCCCCTCATATTATTCCACACACTCCTCTTCTGCTTTCATCTCACATTGTAGAGGACTTTATCTGAGTAATAATGACAGGAGAAGAAATATTTTGGCATGTCGTGAGCAGGATGCTTGAAAGGAGATCTGTGTTCTCGGCTGTGTAATGTTACGTAACCGGGATGCTGCATTCAAACCACCACAAACATATCTCCAACTCAATTGTGGAAAAGATTTCTCGTTACGTAATCAACGAGCGGACAGCGAACGTTGATGCTAACCCACTGGAACTTAGTCAATATCACTTTATATTTGTAGCTCAACATAAATTAGGTGAGCCCCCCCGCAAACAGAGGAGCAGCTAAACTAAACACGGCGAGAGCGGCGTACGCCGATATGGACTGAAAATGAAGCAGCATCTTCTGTTCCTTTTTTGTTTTGTTTTGTTTTGTTTTATTCTGGTCAAACGCGACACTTATCACAGTAAACTGAGAATAAACAGCCTCCAGGAGCAGCACATTGCCGATAGTGTGACCGTCTGTCGCCGCGTCTGACTGAAGTCACAGAGGAACACAAGAGAAGCGTCTCCATCACTTTTCAGAAGCCATTGGCTGGCTTCCTCTTCAGAAACTACCGCTTCTGCCCTGCGAGGCCTCTCCAACCACAGACGTGTTGTTTCAAGCACTTAAACCCTGAAACCTCCAACAGCGCTGCCATGTTGCTTACATGTGCCATGTTGTAAAACCGGTTCTTACTCTCAGCTTCGGCAAAATCCTGATGGACGAATCTGTGTTTGCAGCAGAGGAGAGTGTCACGTCAGCCATTTACTACACTGTGCCAGTGATGTATCTATGTGTGAGTAAATGATTCAACAGCATGTGTGCGATAGTCACTAATTTCTAGAGTTTTGCCACAGTAACGATGAATTAATCTGCATTACAATTAGAAAGGAATACAAGGAGGAATATTAGTAATGAGCACAGCGGTGTTTTGTAAAGTGTGGAATCAAGAGGATACTTTTTCCAAACATGATTTTCTTCTATTCATTTTGGAGAAAACATCCTAATAAAATAATAAATGTGGAGGCCTAAGGTGTTTTGTTACAGCACGTGTTTTTAGTGCTGAATCATAGAAACAAATAAAGGTTAAAACAACAGTTGCAGACTATACACAAAGAGCTACCGCCTCTCTAATTAAAACCTCCTAACTAGCACATAAGGATCACAGAAGCCATTCACAATTATAGTTGTTTTTTTAATGTAATAATTTTTCGGAAATCTGGCATTTAACCATAAATGACGCCTCAGTTTGATATTCAAATAAGTGTAATGATCATTTGGGGGTATTGAGGGAACCCAACATGAGAAAAGCTGGACCAGAGTTACACTTGAGGTACGTCGAAGTGTTGATGATTTTTGAAATGTCTCCTTACAGAGAGAAATGTGGGCTGCAATCAGAGAATTCTTTGATATTGATAGAAGTAGATAAAAGTTAGTCTGAGCCCTCAGCAGAGAGGGTGGGCATGCATTTTGCAAGACTGAAAGCAGTGGAGGGAAGGAAGTGTGAGACAGTCTGCCACAGAAGCGAGCTTGGATGCAGGATGAGAGTGAGGAGTGTGGTCCGAAGTGCACGAAGAAGAAGAAGAAGAAGAAGAAGAAGAAGAAGAAGAAGAAGAAGATCAGATCAAGCTGCTGTGATCTTTTGGCGAGACGGTGACTGAGAGGCAGTAAAACACTTTCAGCCCAGCCCCCAACGCAACAAACGGCTCCGGCTTCAAACACATAAACCAAAGATAGAAAACATGGCAGTGACCCAGAGACTGCTATCTCAACAGGCGGCCTTATTTACTAACAGCTGCTTCTCACTCCCTGCAAAATGCCTAACGTGTGTCATATAGAAAGCTGCTAAAGACAGGCTGCATATGCTTCTGCGTACGAGGGAAGCGCATAGATTAAAAGGTGCAAAGGCTGTTGTATGAGGTATGATAAACTGCTGTGAAGGTTCTGTAGGGAGCTGATTGGATTAGTAAACCCCAACTACTGTGCTGGTGGTCAATATCAGCTGACTAGAAGAGTTTCACAGTCTCCACACACAATCAGTCCAACACATCAGTTTCATATCAGTCTATATTGCCCCTAAGCTTCCACAGCTGCTAAATCAGACACCGCTTTCAGATGTCTGGAGTCGTTAGCCTCTCCGGAGTCACACTGAAGCCCATGAACTAACTTCTTCATAAAAGAAAAGCCGTGGTTCCATTTTCAGTCCTGCCGGAGCTTATGTCCCCCAAACTTTGATATGCCTGCTTAAAGCGTTACCTTTGAGGATGATGGGGTCCTTGCCTTCCCTCCTCAGTGAGTCCAGCACCACGTGTAGAGGCTGGGAGGACGTGAGCCGGTTGGGGTCCATGGTGCTCTCGTCGTAAACCACAATCTCTTTGGAGAAGATGCCCTTAAAAGAGTCCTTGCCCTCGCGACAGGAGATCAGGTCCAGCACAGTGATCTTGCCCTGCTGCAGCCGCCGCCGGCTGATCTTGTCGGCGCAGTTGATGTGCACGGCCCCCCGGATGTGGCTCTTGTTGTACTCCATGAAGGGCCGGCAGTCGATGATGACCGGCACCGGCCCCACGGGGTGACCCATGGGGCAGCAGGTCATCCGCTTGGCCAGCTCATTGGGGTGGATGATCCTCAGGGCGGACAGGGCTTTTGGGGTGCCCGGCGTGAGGCTGGGGGCGCTTAATGCTTCATGGTTGCTGACCATAGAGTTGGGGGGCCCAGCATAGCTGAGGTTGGGGCTGCTGGCGCTCACCTGGCTGTGGTTGAGGCTCTGGCTGTCCTTCTCATAGGTAGTCACAGAGCAGCAGCTGGCACTGCTGCATCCACACGACAACGAGCGCGTGGAGCCCTTGGATGAGGGCATATACGTCACAAGATTGGCCGTCGCCCGGATCTTCACCACGGTGGTGCTGATGACTGTCTTGCTGCTGCTACTGGTGGTGATGGAGTCCAGGTAGCTGGTGTCCAGGCGCAGTTGGAGTTCCTGAGGTCGGATCGGCCTTGGCAGCGCCACCACAATTCTGTCGTCAAGGGGAGATGGAGGCATGGGGAGGCCGAGGGCTGGACGTTTACGGAGAACTCAACGGGCCGCTCTGTGGAGACACAGGGAACAAGTTTTTTTTTTTTTTTTTTTACAATCAGCTTCCAGAAAAGAATCCTGCAAGACCAGGTTAAAGACTCGGAGTGAAACAAGCTCAGAGCACGCAGGCGGACCTCCTTGACAGTCAGACCAACTAGAAAATGACTTCTAAAGCCAAATATTAGTAGTGTCAACACCTGCAGGGCGACACCCAAGTTGGTGGGAAAATGTAGGTGTGACAGTCTGGCCACTAATAATAAGCAGTGAAATCACCAGAGAGTCTCCTGTAACTGAATCACTGGCAGAGTAATTAATATGAATCACCCTCCAGATACTGTACATGCCTGTGTGATGTTGAATTTTTCATCTCAACTCTGGTCTGTCTGCTCCAAAGCTTTTATAACGAGAGAAAAAGAGAGAGAGAGGGGTGGGGGGGAGAGGGGGGGGGGGGGGGCTGGAGGAAAAAAGATAAAATACTGCATCAACGCTACGCCGCAGTTTTGTCTCTCACCCGAATGGAAAGTCGGGGGGGTACAAAGAAGAAGAAAATAAAGAGGAAGAAAAGCGGGTGGCAAATCCTTTTGATCATAAGCCCCCCTCCCAGCATTTTGAAAGCATGTCATGCTGGCATATTATGTAAAGACACACGCCGAGCTGTGCCTGTCCCAGCCATTGCCGTCCTTTGAAAGCTCGGTGCAGGTTCAGCAGGAGCAGAAATCATTCATGGCCAGATTCATTGAAGAAACCGGCATGAGAACGTGCTGTGAATGTGATATGGCTTTCAGTGGGGAGACGATGAGCTGCAGACTGACTGAATAAAACCCAATTTCACACCACTGCTAATCACATTCTCCTCGCAATTAAATAAAAAATAAAAAATAAAAAATCAAATAGCGAGAAGGTTTATTCCAACAGGCAAGGGGCTGCAACTTTGTCGCAATGGTGAGATGAAGCAATAAGCGCACAATCAGGAGTGAAACGCGCCCTGGAAATTATGGAATAAGAATAATTGTTTAATAAAACACTCAAAATGGATGCAGCTATTTTGTATTCATTTTATAGCAATTATATAATCGCGTTAAAGCTCTAAGACTGTGCATTTTGACAACAACTTGTGCCACTAATGTCCAAACTTGCTTACCGGAGACTGTCGCGGATGGCCGAAGACGTATTTATGATCTCCACTGGCTGTCAGCGGCGCCTCCATTCAGTCCGTCCCCGGGTTGTGGATCGGCAACATTTTTTTGTACTTTTACCCTGCTCCCCAGAAATAATATTGAAGGAAGTCTGCCAGCCTACAGAACGAGCGCGGCGAGATTGACTCGCCTCTCAGCCAATGCGCGTGCTCATGAATATTTAACGCGCTGCCGTCCGTACAGTGAGGTCCGTCCCCTGCAGGGGGCGGGGCTTAGAGGGGGCGGCCCGCCGGGGGGAGGGGGTGGTGGAGGGAAACGGGGCAGCGGTTGTCGCTTGCACGGCCTCAAGTTACGAGCGCTGGGATGATGTCACTGGCAGCCAATCAAATGGCTCTCCAGGCTCCTCGAGGAGGAAGACGCGGTGCCTTCATGTCCCGCTCGGAAACTCCGGGACTCACAGGAAAATGGAGTCATCTCCAGAGTTCTAAAAGTTCGTGGCACTATAAGTTATGGGTAAGAATTCTTCATAAAACACCCATCGAGTTCCTGGAAAGTTGTAATAATTGTTTTATTTTAGAAACAATTTCTAGACTATTTCTTACTTTATTGGCTTTGTTGAAAACAATTGCAAGTGGATTTCACTTATACATCACTTTCCTATCCACATCTGCAGCAGCCCCTGGAGCACTTATATACTTTTTATATACTGTTCACTGCCTTTACCCACACACACACACACACACACACACATACACACACACACACAGACACACACAGACACACACACATACACACACACAAATGCAAGTGGCTGCCATGCAAGGTGCTCAATTCAGTGTCTTGCAGGGTAAGGCTCTTTTTGGCTTGGAATGAAAACAAATATGTTCAATGTCCATGAATCCATCTTCTATACCACTTCGTCTAACTCAGTGTGCAGTTGGGCTGAAGCTTATCGTCACGTATTTGAACACAAATGGGGATAAAATGCTGTGAAGGAATTAACTTTCACCAAAGCCACTGCCATGTTGAATCTCCCAGTTTCACTGCATCTTTCCCACACAGCAGTGGGACACTTCCTACTTTGTAACTACTAGAGAATGCCCCATTAAGTCTCATGACACAAACTTCCCAAGGTTAAGGTGAATTTAGAATGCTGACAGCATCCGGTGAGCCTTAAAACTAAAGAAAAACTAAAACACAAACACAGACGCAAACAACTTTAATTTTAAATGTCATTTGTGCCATCTATTCCCCTGTCCTCCAGGATCAAGACTGTGAGACACAATGTGGACCCTTGTGTGCATCTGATGGATTAAATTCAGACCTCATCAGTGACTGAGTCAATAACGTACTCAGACAAAGTTTATTTGATTCACAAAGCTCAGATTGTGCAGGGACTCTGTAATGTTGTATTTATTGACGGAGCGAGATAGTCCCAAAGGGAAGACGATAGAAGAGGACCTTTTCTGATGAGCTCGGGTCAAATGTAATGTCTTCAATTTGTCATATAAATCACCAAGCTGAGTGGTTAAATAAAATTTTTTTTAAAAGAGGAATGGGGATGGGATATTTTCCAGTGTGCATTATTTCTTGTATTTTTGAAGAATTTTAGAAGATTTAGTATGTTAATAGAAACATTTTTTGAAGTGAATTATGTAGGCACATTGGGGGATAGACCAGAGGGTATTATTAACCTCACCACCCATGAATGAACATCACATATTTATTTCATGACAACCTTGTGATCTTGACAACGTCTACACTCTGATTTGAGGGAAGTTCGTTGGTGTTTTCTGTTTCTAGTACCTTTCAACAGTAAAGACCATTTTGTGTTGTGGTGTCCCGCCGGGTTTTCAACTTAAAAATCAAACCAGTCTGTGTCTTCCAGGAGAAAAAACATGGCTTCCCTTCAACTCTATCACTGAAACTTTATGAAACACTTCAGATTGTTTTCAACATGAGTCAGCATGATGTGCAAACTCTTTCTTTTACGATAAGCCAGCTTCCTACAGTGGACATTTAAATGAAATGATGCCAAAACTTGGCTCGACTGACAAACTCTGCAATCACAGAGTTTCATTTTTGTTGAAAAAGAACGGTTTAGTTTTGCTTTCTGTCATCATACTCTGGCTTTCTTTCTTTGTAACTTGTGACCTAGAAACTCACACCTCATTAAATCCAACCACTTTGACCATATTTTTTTAAATTTGTTTTCCCTCCCATACAATGATGTTGAACAGTGCCTGAAAAACAGTAGTATTTATAATTTGGTTTTCTTCATTTATGGTCATATAATCCTTTTAATAATGTCACAGTAAAATGTGTCTTCATTGGAAGAAAAAAAAAGCATTCATCATTCCCAATACTGATGGGAAAAAGTCCATATGCTTGTATTTTTATAAATGGGTGAACCTTTTATTGTGTCAATAATTCAAAACAAGCGTTTATGGCAGTTTTATTTTTGAACTGTGGTTGATAACCAAAGCAGCCCAAAGCCATGATGTTGCCTCCACCATACTTCACCTTGCGTTATGGTCTGCTTCAAAGTTCAAACATAATGTTGTCAGCTATTTCCATATTTTATCATCTTACTGTAAACAGTCATATCCAGTTAATTTTTTTCCATTAGTATTGTTCAGTTCTGACACTGTTTGGTGGTGATTAAGAGAGTGGTGGTTTGCTAGTGTCTTACCACAGTCCACAGACACCATGTCTGTTCAGAAATTTACATTTGGTTGACTCATGAACAGCCATGGAAACCAGCTCTGGTGACTCATTTAGGCTTTTGGCTGTTACTCTTTTTTTTTTCCACCTCATTGTGTGTTACTAGCTCAGCGCCCGTCGTGGTGTGGGTCCAGTCAAAGTACATCACCTTTTCGTGTAGTCAGTTTCTGTACCTCTAAGCTGATCAATATTGACACTCCTTAAGCCTAGTTTGTAGCGTTTGCGGCTTCCTGAGGACTCGGGCGGTCTCTGACCCAGGGCATTTGCGTGAACCTGCCATCACACAGCCATTCGTGTCAATGCCAGATTTCATTGAGCACAGTCAACTTTGCGTGGGTGCTCTTAATCTCATTGTGGTATTGGTGACTTTTATACAGTTTTCTGCCGGCTGCAGCAAGATAGTCTTCCTGCTCCTCAGTGTTGTTTTATTGATCGGACCAAGTTTGATAACTCCTAACTCAAGTTTGCTTGTGTTGATGTCATAAGCCTCGAGGTTCACACACTTTTTCTCCTGCCCACACTCTGAATATTTCAGTGCTAAATTCAATGTGAAGACATGATTGTATTCTTAGGAAGAAAAAAGCCAAACAGGAACTTCAGCATACAGAATGGTGAGACAATGTCCTCTTCTCTTGTACTGAAGTACTCATTTTGTTCAATGTTTTTCAGATGAATCATTTCCTTAATGGATAATCGCACACTGACACTATTTAAGATTCTCCTGATATAGAGTCTCTGAGCTACTCTAGATTCCCCACAGTTACCACTTTTTAGACCATGAGTATTCAAAAGACAAAACCCATTACCTCAAGTGAAGTCTTTATAATATATTTCAAAACGTGTACAAAACCATCAATACCAGTACCTGTCATGTGGTTCATGGGCCAAAGTTGGCCCACGGGCCATAGTTTGGAGATCTCTGGTGAAGTCATACATCTTGAAACCAGATTTCTAGTGATTGAGAAAGCGTTCCATTCAGGTTGGTCCATTTCAATGCATATATGAATATTCAAATGTAAATCTTTTATATGATTAAACATATTCGGCTGATAATAAAGAACTTGAGAATAATTGTTGACAAAACAACTGTTTCAGTAATTGTTTTTATATCTTGAATAATATCCACAAATGAAATAATAAAGTAATCCATCAGTCTTCCACACCACTTCATCCTGTTCAGAGTCGCAGAGTCAGTCCCAGTTAACTATGGACAAAAAGGCAGGATACACTTGGACAAATCACCCGTCCATCACATATGATAATTTATTATAGTATTTATATATCATCTATATTATGAGATTTTTATATATAAGTCTGTAATCATATGGAAATGTATTGTGGTTGTTATTAATGATAATTTATGGAGAAGTCAATAAGCTTCCTCCCACTTGTTCGGGGACGTGCAATCGATATATATTGTATTGTTTTTGTGTTGTATGTTTTTTAGAGGGAAAGTCTATTTTGTTTGATGAAGAATATGAAAATCGTTGCATTTGAAGTTCGAAAACTCAAAAAAAATACAACCAGGAAACATATTATGGTTGTTGTATATATATGCATGTTCTTTTTCCCTGCAAGGACAGGATACAAGCCCACCGAGGGGCAATACAGGGTCACTTGTTCATTATTACTAATAAAACAAGTGGGAGATCACTTTTCTTTGTTGGGTGAATGTTTTGCATCACATTGTATTTTCTTGTGTGACTCACAGTTCTGCAGAAGTTTTATTGCTTCATTTCCTCACTTTCTCATTCCCGCATTGTAAAAATCCAAAGTGACCTTTGTTTTAACCTGCTGGTGGGAGAAAAAAAAAGAAGCTTTTTTAAAATAGAAATGTGTGTGAACTCTGACTCTGAACTTTTATGGCTGCAGAATTAAACATAACCGAACAAGAGAGAGCGTGTGTCGTGTGTAAGACAACACAAGTGACCTGTGTGGGATGGGGAGGGGTCATAAATGGTAATAAGTAGGTGTCTTTGGCAGGACCACACTTAAGCAAGTGCCAAGTTGGCTGGCTGCTCCAACCCGCAGGACAACACCCGTGTTACGGTGAAAAAGGGGCCCCGCTGGCTTCGAACCCCACAAACATAATATGAGCACTCTATTTATCCTGGCTGGCAGGCTGAAACAATGCAGGGCATGTATTATTGCTTCTATTATTAGTCCCCAGTACAGTTATTTATAAAGGGACACAGCTGATCAGAGCTTGATTGGATTCTCAGCGACTCCTGTTTCACTGTGTGTTAAAGGGTAAACGAACAAGCACGATGCGCCGCTGGAAGAAGGCCAAACCACCGTTTTATTCACAATGTACTGTCGCATTATGCTCCTATTAGAGTATTCAACCCTTAACCAGGCAGCACGCACCGTTACATATGCATTTCTCATCTTCCTGTAGGGATGATTATATATTTGTCATAGTTATTCTGATTGAAACTACAATATCGTGTTATAAAACTAGACTACAACTAAAGCCATTCTGATCTAACTATCCGGAGATGGAGTTGTTGACCAATATGTCGCCATCTAGTGGTTTGGAGTATAACAGCTATTTAGCATTGTAGAGTCACCTTTAAAAGACAAACATAGATTATTGGTATTTAATATTAAAACATGAATGTGTTATTTCTCTTAATCAAACTAAAGCCGACTGCCGTGTAATAGAGCTGATTGAGTTATGGTTTCAAATCAGATCTTTCAAAACAGCTCTTCCTGTTGCTGTCTATATTGATTTATTATTGTGTCTTTATTGATTTATCATTAATTTGTTAGAAGTCCTCTTTTCCTGAATGAAATAAAAGAACTTCGTAGAGCTCTATTATAAATCACTACAAAATGTTAAAGATACTGCATTGGCGGACTGGAGAATAGTCAGTTAGTTATAAGTAAAGATTAGGTAGTGTTTTCATAATTTAACAATACAAATTAAGACAAATTCACCTTTAAACATTTCAGAATCAAAGAGGCAAAACACAACAGTGTTTGTATGTTTATTAAGTAATGCTTTTAAATTTTGAAAAAAAACAAGAAAAATGAAGATATATGATTAAGACAGTGTGGAATGATTCATACATCTAATGAGTCAAAATATGGTCATTTTCAAAATTAAGACCTTAAACTGATGGTTTTCAGTAGTTTTTTCATTTGAAATTCCAAAATAAGTGTCAAGTATGCTTAAAATAAACTGTATATTTTTATTATAATTCATTGGCCTTAGAGGTAGTATCTGGATTAATAATAAAAGAAAAGTACTATATTATTCCTTCTTAAAATCCAATTTGATCCTCAGAGGTTTTTCAACAAGTCAACTACAAAAGGTTAAAGTTGTGGGGGTTTTTTTTTGCAAATTGTTTTTTATTATACTGCAATTTCGATTATATTCAGTTCTAAACCATGTATACTGATTTCATAATATATAATAAACTGTGGCATGCTGCATAACATCTCTCCTCAGGTGTGTAAGCATAAAACACACATCCATCCATATAATACATCGTGGCAAAAATCCCATGGCAATGAAAAAGACTGAGTTATTTTTTAGAAAATCATAACAAAGCAGATATTCATTAAAATTCCAGAATCACAGTTAAAAGTCACGAACCCATATATGTTTTTTGGATGGCAGACCAGAGTGACTGGAAAAAATACTAGAGTTACAGGATTCATAAATGAAAGATTTATAGACACACAACTAATGTTTTTATACAGTGCTGTGCTGGTGAAAATGATTCTAAATCTGAAACATCTGAGGGTAAATTCTACACAAACAGTTATGTAACCTGGACCAGTTGAGCCTGTGTGGCTGGTTTCCTTCACACTGCCTTTCATCTAACCCACAACTGATGGATTTGCAGGGTTTTATTTGAGCACAAGATGAATGATTAGCTCAGTAAAAAGAATACCAAGAAAGCAGGTTTACACCATCAAAGCTGTGAAAACTACTTCAACACTGTTTGAGACGGAGGGATAATATCAGGAGATTATTGTGGCGACATTAAAGAGTACAAGAAGCAGATTTGACATGCTGACAAGTGTCTGGAAAGCTGCTCCTTTGTATCTCTCCGAGTTTGTTTTATTTTAAAGTCTGATTTAATAAATGTGTGGATTTCAGAGTCAAAACAGCTTCATATCAAGTAAATTCTGTTTACATGCCTCTAATTTGCTGCTTTGAACTGCATTGGTAATGGTTTCCCAAGTGAAGCTATAGTGTTAGATCTGCTGGATGAGCTTTAAAGTACTGGACATATTTCATAAAATTGTGTGGTTATCATACTATTTAAAACTGTTTTAATTTAGGTTTAGTGCAGATTGTGGCTTCATGGTTAAATGTCAGTTAAAGCAATCAGTCTGGTGTCACGCTACAAGAATTCAACCATAATGGTTTTGGAACCGAAACCAAGAGTTCAGCGATCCCTGTAACACTCAGCGTAAAGTTTAATTAATCTTTAGCTGCTACGAGGGCTCAAACCACGGGAAAAACAGATTAAATGATTTAATTACCCACAACTTTTATTTTCAAGTTGATGAACGGGACAGGCATTGGTGAGGCAGACGGGAAACCCATACGTTTTAAAAGAGAATTGGCGAATGGTGCATGGACTTCACTCATATTGATTTTCTCATATATGCCGTTGTGCAGTTTTATTGATTTGTCGGTTATTTCTACACTGATAACATGTAAACCAACAAGTCTGGTGAATTATTTTCATATCTTAAATATGGCGATTAAGGAAGTTCCGATTTTATGAAATATCACATTTTCTGACATGTATATTTGTATTTTCTTGACTTTCGAGCTAAAATGACCAAAAGTTAAGCAGAGAAAATGCTTGAAATATGAACGTTTCAACTTTATTTCAATTCATTTAGATGAACATGCATATGTATGGGTGAGATAGCTTGAAAATATAACGAGAGATTAAAAAAATCTCATGAGAGATAAACATAGCAAAGCAACTATAAGTAAAGTCTGAAACGTGCCGTCACAAGAGTTTGAAAGCAGGTGGATGTTTAGATGTCGAACTAAATTGAAACGACTCTCTTCCTTTTATAAATGTCAACCGGTGGAAAACATGACAAACTGTGGCTTTGTATAGCTGTTACGAGATAATGTCAAACTTTAGATGTAAAACAGTCAAGTGCTTAGTGAGCCTCTTTTTTTGGTGGTGGTGGTGGTTTGGGGGGGGGGGGGTGATACTCGTCATGGAAAATATGAGTGCGACATTCACTGGCCCAGATGAAACACTCCAACCACTTCCTGTCTTCAGCAAGGTGCATTTAAAACACTGCAAGAATATCTTAACCTTACACAACCTTGTGAAGCAGTCATAACACATGCATTCATTCAGCAGAGACCCAGGAGGCAGAGTTTGAATCACAAATTAGCCTGTTTTTTTTAATTGCTGTGTTTAGTCTTTAATATGCAAAAAGCCTGCCCTCTCCCTCTAGTATTTCATCCCATCTGCCTATTAACTTCAGTCCTGTCTCAATTTTTTTTTTCTTTTTTCTCCCCAGATTTTAAAAAAAAAGGAAAAAAAAGAAAAGGTTGTTGGACTGGTTTCTAAGGAGGAATGGCACAGATGGGCTTTCTGCAGCCCAACAGCTTGAAAAGCAACATGTCCGACGACGGCAAGGAGGGATACTGCCAAAGACTCAACAGCCCGCTGACCTATGCCGCTTCACTTTCTGCATATTTATCAGCCTGTAACACAAAGAGACGCACACTTTCAAACACGCCCGACCTCTCCGAACATAACGGGGCCCCGAATAGCCCCCCCACCGCCGTTTCAATTCTGTTTCATCAGCTTTTCCCGGACAGTTTAATTGAATGAGGGAAATCTTAGACACAGCTTTCCAAAATAACACTCTGTTCATCACCGAAGCTGTGCGGCTATCATCATGCAGACTGTCTGAGAGCTTCGCGCTCCAACCAAAAAATGAAAAACCGTCAGCCCAGTCTGTCGATGCATTATGGTGCCTCCCTCTGAAATACTGTCACATCATGACTGGCTTTGTTTATTCTTTTTCTTCTTTTTTTTTTCTTATTTGCTGGTTGGAACTTCAATTTCCTGTCTAAACTTCTGAACAAACTGACAGCGTGTGACAAAACGTGCACAGCTCAAAATAAAACTTCAAATCTAGGGAAAACCTGAAACTACACAGATACATTATCTGAAGTCCTGATTGAGTCAAGCGTCTTGACCCGGCAGTGTCAAACATACCAGCCAATCAGAGAACCAGCCTGTAGGAAGACATTGCAAAGTGAGACGAGTTTCACTTTGTTTTGTGCTATTAGGCTAGAATCATTTTGAAATGCTGCTTCAATGCATCCATCCGACCACACGCATTCACAGTCACACCTATTGGCAAATCAACCTCATGTGTTTCACACGCATTGTGTGAACTGGAGTGTCTCGGGGGAAACCCCCGCACAGTTAGAACATGCAAACTCCACACAGAAAACCCTGGCCTGTATTTGAAACAGCAGCTTTCTCACACGGAGCTGAATTTCAGCATCTTGATCAGTTCGATGATATAGAAAGCCTACGTGAGATTTTGGCCATGTGTAGTCCAAAATAAATCTGGATATCTAGTTTAGCTACACCACTAAAGTCAAAAGATTTTTTAAAAACCCAGAAATGACCCGGATGACTTTATATCTGTCCACATTCATTATGTGCTGTCTCCATCCTAGTTTTATCAGCTTTAACACTAAGCAAGAAAAATTCACACACTTTTTTCTTCTAATTATTTTCCAAATTTTTTTTTTTTAAATGGATTGAACTTCAAAGCACCGACAATGAGAAAAAAAAAAAAAGATTATTCTCTCAAGTGACCTAGATCTTATATAAAGGACTGCAACCAAAATAGGACCTGAATGCGACCCTTGAGCTGCCTAAAATCGTAAAAATAACTCATATCAATGGTTTACTGTGTTGAGAAGGAGACAAGATTATTAGAAAAGCATTTCGTAAGTCATCTTGTGATACCCACCGCCTCTAAAACCGTCTCGTAGCCCTCGGGGGGAAGTTCCAGCTGAAGTCTGAGCACCGCTGAAATTATCAGATGATTGTAGGCAGTGGAAATGAATTGAACTCATCTGTGAAAGCGTGCACACATTTTCTCCTCAAAGTGTTGTTCTGCGCGAGGTGACAGATTAGCAGGGGAGGTATGGTTTACACCTAACAATAACAGCTCCATCACTGAACTCATAACAACCCTATTTCCTCCGAGTTGGGCCAGTCTGCTCAGTATTATTCATTCGAGTTGGCATGTCCCTTCGCCTGAGGAGGGGTGACTCATCCTTGTGGTCACCTAGCAACAACCAAATATTGTTTAGTTAACGTTCGAAAAGATTTAAACATTCGCTCGCGCCTTGTCCACGTACACACGAACACTTATAGCGCATAAGGTCAGGGAGGAAGCGTCACGGGCCCCGATATGCTGTGCCTTTCCATACGTGCGCTGCCATTTTGGTTTACCTCATGATGACATGTGAGATAATGATCTCGAGAATAGCAAATATTGTCATTCTGCCTGCGGTGGGGTCCCAATTTAATCCTGACCCTAACCCAGAATGGAAGCATATCACACACATGGGTGGATTTACATGACTAAGGGGTATTAGATGATGTCCTCTGATATTTATACCCATCACCCACAGTGAGCGTCTGTTTATTAAATGCTTTTTTGTCTCAGTAGTTATAAACCAAACTTTTCAGCCTTGACCCTCCAGCGGAGCAACTTATCAGATGTACCCTCTTCTCTTCACCTCTGAAGCAAACAAAGGGAGAACACAGTATAAATAACAATGACTCTCTCTGCACCCACTGCTAATCATGTCTAAATAGCAACTGTTTCTAGGACGGGGGGGGGGGGGGGGGTCACCTGCTGCATGGCTGTGTGAGAGCCAGGCACTTTTAGCTCTGAATGGGAGAGTCCCAGAGGGGACCGAGCATTTAGCCTCAGTGGGCAGCTGGCTCCCTGCTTTGGAAATGAGCTGCACGGAACAATTACCACAGTGAGAAGACCGCACAATGATTCAAATTAATGAATGAGCCAGAAATTGAAGCACCTCTTGTTGAAAATATGAATTCGCATGAAGGTCTTGATTGAAACGTGAGTTTCCGGTATTATCTGCTCCGTCTCCCTCACTGTGGTCAGTCCTCATATTGCTGTGCACAAGCTGCTGTGGATGTCAAAAATGTAAGACGCTCCACTTCCTGTGTGACAGAGCATCATTTCATAAGAAACAGAACTCAGCAGACGGCAGGTGTAGAGAATCGAACATGAGAAATCTGAGTCAGCTGAATATTACCAGCTGTTGTTTGAGTACTGTACAGGCAGCCTCTTTGTATTACTGTTGTTTTAAAAGTTGATACTCTTTTTAATGATCACCGTCACAGAAAGAATAGATGTACTAAAACCAAAGACAGGAAGGATCCCATGAATCCATCCATCCATCAGCAGGCATTTGAGGCGAGTTGGTGACTTTAAATTGCAGTATTTCAAACTCACTATATTTTGAATGGTTTCTTTAAACCTATGTCTCATTCACATATTTGTACATATTACAGCAGATCTGTTTTGCACTTTGTTGTTCATTCATCAGGTGAAACTCAGAAGTTCAGTGTCGCACAACAATCGGAGAGGATGAACTGCTGGGCCACATTAAGCTGCGACTGTTCGCAGGTTAAAATCAAGAACATAAGCACGTGATTACGGTAATATAATTGATCCAACCTACAATGTTCTCTATCACTGAACCCTAATATATAAAAAAAACATAGTTGTTGTATTCTCTGGTGTGTGAGAGCAGACTTGTCCCATTTTAACCTCAGCACACATGTTGCATGGCAGTAGGCATGGCAGTGACATTAAAGGCTTTCATATGTGAATTTATTCTGCCTGTGTGTCCTCAGTCTGTTCATGTGATCACACACTGACTCTATGGGATCAGAGGCTGGCTTCACAAAGACATTTCAAACGGATCTACAGTCGAACACTTCAGATGAAGCTCATGACCAAAGTCCTAAGCTCACATCATGTGATGACGAATGAGCAAACCGAACTGCCTCCACAGATAAAGACTCCGTTTGAAGCACACCAAACAGACGATAATTAAATCTTCAGTTGGTGTTTGTTTAGCTCAGAGGTTCTCAAAGTGCGGAAGGATGGGATCATCACCAACACCCCAAAAAGTTGCATAAAGTGAAATAGAAGATAGATGAGGAGGGGTATTTGATACTGTATTTAAACACGTTTTAGTGTTTCAAAGGTAGATAGAAATGCGATTTATGGAAACTTAAAAAAAAAGAAAAGAAAAAAAAAAAAGGTTTTTAATTAAGCTTTCAAAGCACTGCTGAATACCATCTGTAACAAACAGAAAAACAATATTCTAAGAATATCCATATTTGTCCTCCCTATACCTGAGTCTCCTTGAGGAACTAATAATGTTCTCTCATGCCGTCCTCCCGCCCGTTGGCGAGCTGACAAGAGAGGAAGCCGACAGAAGCAGGAAAGCTGATGAGTATGCAAACGACAGGAGACAGAGAGACGGAGAAAGAAAGAGACAAATGCGAGAAGAGAAGCAGTGGCCATGAGTGATGTGTGTCATTTGGTGAAGTCATGCATCCAAGCGTCCAGGGTGATGGCGGCGGTGGTAACGGCCTGAGTCAGAGGGTGACATCAACGCTACAAGCTGTCAGACAGGTTGTAAAAGGGCTTAGTCCCACGCTCCCATTGTCCCCTGGTTAATACTGTTATTCAGGCTGCCACCGGCCTTTACCATTTGTTAATCTGACCTAACACACGGTTAAACACAGGACAAAAGGACACAAACAGCAAATTTAAAGGCCAGGAGTGAAATGTCAGCCCATAATACACCATCACAGCTTCTGTTTTTTTTCGGGGGGGACACAAAAAGAAAATTGTGTCTTTGAAGTGGGGTCAGGCACTAAAGATTTACAAGTAAACTGAGAGGAGGTGGGATCTTTTGAGCTACTTTTCCAATGAGTACGCTTCATATTGTCGCTTGGTTAAAGGACAGATTATTCCTCATCAGATGTGGAAAGAAACAACCACTTATTGTTCATTCTCTGTGCCACAGAGCCCCATTGTTGTCCAAAAACACAGAAGTCAACACGCTGTTGCACGGAATGACAGGTTCCTTCATCATCCAGGACACTGGCAATGTCGTTAAAGCCGAGACTCAATCCCGAGTAAACTTTCCCGGTCATCTAAATGTGCACGAAGATCTCAGTTTCAAGAAGGATTTCCTGTTATGTTGTCTCCGTTTTAAAGAAAATTTCCAGAAGGAACATGAGCCACCATCGGGAAGCATTAACAGATGGATAAAATCAATGTTTGCTTTGTTTTGTTTCTTGGAGTTTGCTGGCAGAATGAAACAAACTGAAGAAGACCAAACTCAGCCAGTAGGATGAGAACATGACATGCGAAATGAAGTTAAACAAACCTTGTTTTTTATTGCGCAAATAAACAAATCTAGCATTTTCAAAGATGTCAATCTATCTTTGTCTTTCGACTGCTCCATTCAGAGGTTGCACCCGCAGACGATCTGCCTCCTCTGCCTCCTCTCCTCATGAATCTTCTCCGACGTCTTTCTCTTCTCTTCTCCTAATTTGCAGCTCCATTCCAACATCCTATGTCAAATATATCTGTTGTAATACCAGCCTACTATAATTGTTCAGGTAATTTAGTTGTTGTTTCTGTCCAAGTTCTTGTCCATTCGGTTCGTATCAGAATATAGGAGCATGAACACGAACAGTTTGGCCAAAGATATTAACAGTGAGTAAACATTGAATTTTGGTTTATATGATTATATATTTGCCAAAAATGGTCTAATATTTGTGCAGATTTCCAGTATCTTTTTCAGAGTGTTGCGATCACCTGATCCGTGTTTGACATGGTAAAAGTTCTATGCCGGACATCTTTTTTGATGTCATTTGTTGGGTAAAATGGCGACTTTAAATAAGAATGTGGGCGTGTGGGTGTGCTTTGCCCTTTTACAATCTAAGTTCTGCAAGAGTCTGTAACAGCTTTTACATTTGACCTCGTAACCGAATACTCTGGGGAACATCAGCAATCTAGTCACAATTAATTACGTTTCTGTGTTAATTTAGTCCAAAAGATCTTAATGTGTTTCTGCTTTACTAAACTCTGTGAATCTGACCCACACAGCTAATGTGTCAGTGATACGATACAATCATATGTGCACATTATAAAAGCATCCCAATATGTAAATATGTAGTTATTTTTTGATTTTCAGTAAAGTATAGACTGAACAGTAACTTGTAACTGTATAGAAGTACAATGAAGCTTATGACTGTGGAAAGAAAACATCATATAGGTCTTTATGTAGCTCGTGTACGCAATGCAGGATAGCAAATAAATACAACCTTAAATTTCTGCTTGAATAGGTGTAAGAGAAGAATCGTCTCCGTTTCAAGTCTTGGCTGGCGGGTATTTCTGTGTGGAGTTTGCATGTTCTGCATATAGATGTGTGGCTTTTCTCTGGTTCGTCTGGTTCCCTCCCTCGACCCAGGATGACGGGTAAAAAGCTTTTTGACAAATGCATTTAATAACCTCTTTTACATGATGTATCGATGCAAAAGTTGCACGAAATGAAAAAGGCACAGTATCTCCCTCAACAACCACGCAGATGTTACGAAGGGTGAGAGGAAGCGCAGACTGAGAAGACGGAAGTGTGGAGAGCCACAGGGCCCCACGCTCCTCGGCTCCCACATTCGTTCAATATGCACCCAGGCTGCGCTGTGTTTTCCAACCGCACGGTCTCCTCCTATGTAGACGAACGAGGCTCGCCTGGGTCAGGTTGAGCTTGTTTGTTCACTGCGCTTTGTGCTTCCACCGAAGTGCAGACATGCAGGCACAAAATGAGTCACAGGCCACAGATACACTCACTAGACTCAGTGTGGCACGAGTTGATCTCACGTTAAAGAAACTCTCCTCCACCTGCAGAGGATTGCCCCAGCCTGTGAAACACACTCATTTGGAGACTGCAGGAGAGTTTGTGTGTGCGTGTGTGTGTGTTTGTGTGGGGGGTGATATCACCTTCATGATATCACCTCTCAAGCAGTGTAAATATCCATTATGCTTCTTTCATTTTTGAAACAGAGTGGGAGATGGAGTTCTAAGATTACATGTTCAGTGAAAACAGAGGGCATTGTCCTTCTCTGTATAGTCACAACAGTCATCAGCAGGACAAGAAAAGGCCCGAAATGAAAGGATTACATCATCCGAATCCTCAGAAATGATGCCCACATCAGGAACAAAGAGGGATTTTTTTATTTATTTTTTATTTACCAGCTCTGGTCATAACTTCAGACTCTTATGTGGAAACCTGATGAAATGAAAATATTTTAGTATGAAAGATAGAAAGCTATATCTCAGAAATAAATGCAGCAGTACGCTTCTGCTAATCAATTACATCAAACTCAAGCAATGTTTACTGTTAACTGGAGTGCCCCCTGCAGGAAGGGGGGGTTGTGAGGAGTATGTGTGCATGTCATTGAAAAGATATGTAAAAAGTTATTTCTACTTTCATAACATATGAAGTAAAAACTTTTAAAGATTTTCTATTTTGATAGTGATGATTGGGGCTTTTGTTTTTTAATCTGATCTTCTGAAACTGAAATGTTTTTCTGCTTGTGATCCAGTTTTTCTGTCTCCACAGAGATATCATTAAATCGCCTTTTTAAACAAAATATAATTTCCATCTCTTTTTTCTTTCCAACCTTTTTGAAAACGTGGTAGTAATACTTTGCGTCTTGATCGCGGTGGTGTGTTTCACTCCTGATGCTCACTCTCCTGACCAGCAAATACCACCGATATGATGGAATTACATTGCAGAGATAGAACAGCGCAAAGAAAACAATAACTGTAGTTTTCTAATAAAAGCGGGGCGAGACAGAACTACACACCAAGTAGAGATAAGTAGAGCAGTCTTAGAAGTCAGAGGGGATCGGTTTGTATTCACCAGCCTGATCTTCTCTCAGAGAAAGCTCCTGGTCCCGGCACATCCACCCAGCCGAGCGTCGTCTCCCCAGAAATCAGCTCAGTCTTTATTCTCCTAATACATTATTGAAAGCTATTTTTGCAGCCGCTCTCCGAGAACAAAGGTATTGCAGTTGTCACTTTTAACTTCACAGACCGAACGAGGAGGTTATTTCGGGATATCTGTTCTCTTTCCTTCTCACTGAAGTTCCTCAAGGCTCGATTCCCTCTGAAGCCGTTTCTGGTGTTTGCATCCTCCAGCAACGTGAAATGTGAATAAATGCATTTTGTTATCTTGTGAACTGGAGTACACCTCTGATCTACGGGCCATTCTGCAGCTGGCCTCTCTTCATTATAAAAGGCCATAATCATCTTCAATGCTATTTTATTTTATGTGGGTAATTTCAAAGTCACTAAGCAGTTTCAATGTACTGGGACTGTGGACAAAACTGAGTATTTGGAGAAAACCCAGAAAACTCTGACCCCTACTCCAGCGTGCACTCGATCTCCTGTTGAACTTTGAACTGCAATGTTTGTCCTGTTTTATCAGTTTGTGGCACACAGCACTGGCAAACACATCAGCATGGTAAATCCAAATTATCACAACCCCCCCCACCCCACAAAGCCCCGTCTTGCTCTTTTCCTCCCCTCACGAACCCCACCAGACCTCAAATGTCATGCACAGTTACTGAGATGTTACCCTCTCACTGTGCAAGTCTGGATTTTAGGTTACAAATCCTCAGAGCCCTGCGGACCAACCAAGCGAGACCCTGAGTCACCAACTGCAGCATGTGTGTGTGTGTGTGTGTGTGTGTGTGTGTGTGTGTGTGTGTGTGTGTGTGTGTGTGTGTGTGTGTGTGTGTGTGTGTGTGTGTGTGTGAAGAAAGAAAAGAGCGAGACTAAGAGATGGGGGGGGGGGCTCAATTAATATCCACCACACACAGCAACAACAAGGTCTTTCTCCATCAGGCATAAAATTAAAACATCTCCACCAACACGATTCTTTTGTTTTCGTCTCAACAGCAAATAGATTCGTTCTGCAACTTTGCACGGATGATTAATCGCACAAACAGTTATTAAGGCTGTCAGTTCAGTTCACAGTAGGGTTAGCAGAGGCTCAGGACATCAGTAAATGTCTTCCTGGGCTGGGACGGTTTTAAAAGGTCTGTTAGAGTCGTCAGATGAGCCCAAGGAGGCAGGGGTTTTCTTTTGGGGGGGAGGGGGGGTTTCTCCACTGACTGATTGACTTTACAGTACAGCATGTCCTCCACTACCTTGGGGTGCACTCCAAGATGAACATACATCAATGTCTCACCCAGCCAGACCGGATCCAGCTGGTGGGACCAGGAGCTGTGGACGCCCGCTACCTGATGTATTCCTCTCTTATTCAATAGGATGCATAAGTCTGAGATTACATCATGTCACCGATGAGACAATGTGAAATGAGTCATGACTTTCTAATTCTGGTGGATCGCAAAAATAGTTTTCTATCATGTGTGCAGGCGCAGCACAACAAATTTCAAGACAACAGCCAAGTTAACTCAATTATAACCAGCAAAACTTACATGTGTTGTAGAGTCATCACACCAAAACTGAAAAGTTGAGCCTATTTTGTTTTAGGGTAAAAGCCATGGAAAAATAACAAAAACAGGACAAAACATATCTCACAATAAAATATTTCATTCAGTTACCCTGTTTAAAAAAAAAAAAGAAAAGGCCACAATTCTCAATTTCAATTTCAAAACTGCTAACCACTGTAACACCAGGTTCTCGATAGATATTTCCCATTATTTTCTATCTTTCATCACGCTTTGTACAAGTTTGAGTCACCGGGTGCCGGAGTCGATCCCAGCTGGCGAAGACGAGCGACACAGTAATGAGACTGAACAGCAGGTATAGAGGTGAGGACAACCAGCTCACAGTGAGAATGTCCCTGGTTTGATGTTGTGCTTGTAGGGGAAAGCATGATCTCCCTGTGCATGTCTTGTCTGTGTACTAATGTCCTCCTACAGTACAAAAACATACATTTAAGGCTATCGGCTGAATCGAGCTTGCCCTTAGGTGTGTCTCTTTCTTTCAGTGTTTGCCCTGTGACGCAGCAGCGACCTGTTCACAGTGTACCCTGCTTTCACCCACCGACAGCTGGGATCGGCTCCACCTCTTTGACCCTGAATTGGATAAGCAACGCAGAAGATGGCTGGATGAGGAGACGGAATGCAACTTCAATGATAACGTGACCTGCGAACATCTGTGCAGGTGATTAGAATAGAAACCAAAAGAGCCGCAAAAAAAGTTGTTTAAAAAAGGTCACGGCCAGGACCAAGGTCCGAGAAAGTGACCAGCTCTCCCTTCTCCTCCCTGCTTCACAAGTTTTGAATTTTCAAATGACATGTGTTATGTATTCCCAGATCCCTTCTGCAGCTGCTCCTTTGGTCGGGCAAGGGCTCTGGGCTTTGGTTTATGTAATGACTGCAAAGCAACACACACACACACACACACACACGCGCGCACCACGGATGACTGAGTTGCTGCATAGCCAACACTGTGGCAAGCCCAAACAGAATCATTACAAACACTTTCACTTATTAAATTGGCATGCTGCTGGATGCAAGACTTTATTTCATGGTTGGGTGCAAAAGACTGAGGAGAAAAAGCCCAGCGTCTAAAGGCCGGCAAAACGTCACGCTATTCTTCCGAAGGATAAAAATATCTCCCCCCTTTTTTTTTAAGATACAGTAAATAAACGGCATTGAGAATTACAAGCCTTCTATTGCAGAGAAAAGCAGAACAAACGGGAAACAAACAGTCTGTGAAGCCGTTAGTGGCGACCACCTGACAACCGCGGCTCCACATGCTGCTCAAAGGTCTGCGATGAGTCTTGTGACATGACAACAGGGATGACAGGGAGCAAATCCCTGAGGCTCTGCATGGTGCACACTCGCTAGTGACGTTAAAGCCGCCCCCCCGACACACACACACACACACACACACACATCCCGTCTTCCTCCTCCGTACGGCGGTCGGAGTTCATCCGAGGTCAGGCGCAGACTCGGCTCTCATTAAAAATGTTTACGGTCGCCATGAAAGTGACATTAACGCCGTCATTCAAGCGCTGCACCGAGTCCAATTTGAGAAGGCCACCAGATCTGCACAACAAGAAGCGCAGAGCAAGAGCGCCACATAGTGGACGTTTCAGCTCAAAATTAAAGAAGATATATATATTTTTTTTTTCTTTTCTTTTTTTTTTTAAAGGAAATTGGGGGAGTGGACTGAGAAATGCATTGCTTTGTTTCAGTCAGTCTATATTTTCATGGAAAAAATGTCTCAACAAGTTTATGTCGACTATTCATCGTTTAAAGGTTTTCACTTGCTTCTTGATCACACACCAATTTATTTATGGTTTTCTGAAGTCCTAGTTTGTTCTCTGTGCGGCGGTGTAATTCAGTGTACAGTCTGTAAACAGAAAAAAAAAAAAAAACACATTAGAAGAAAATCCGAAAGTGATTTAAGATATTCAAATATTTTGTCTTAGATTTTGTATCTGCTTGAACATTTTTATATTATATGCTATGATAATCATTTAATATTACTATGCAATTTGGAAATACATTCATCCTGGGATTATTTCATAGATATATTATAGAACACCATCACAGAGAAGTAATCAGCTCTAAAAACAACAATATTAATGAGTTGCTCACTGCACAATGCTTGTCAGCCCCTTTCATATATCCAGAGTTGGCGAACATACTCGCTTGGCAAAAGTAGAAGTACAGATATTTGCGTCAAAAAAACTAAAGTAGAAGTAGTGATTTAACTTCTTTACCAAAGTGAAAGTATAAAAATATATCAATCATGTTTCAGCTTTATTTATGTTGCTTCTTCTACCTTATTCTGGAGGTGGTTGGTTATATGCATATGTGCACACAATATGTTTGTTTTTAATGGATTTTTATTTCAGTTTATGTGGATTATATGGCAGCTCAGCAGTTTAAATTAAATCATGGGCCAAACTGACTTGACTGAATTCATGATTTTCTGTAATTCATTTTCAGGTGTGCTTGTATTGAAAAACTGATTCACATGCTGTGAATTTGTATCATCCGTACACTGCTATCCTTCCTGACTTGTTCTGGTGCATTAAAGCCGTCTGCCGCACTGTGTTTTCATGCTACCCTGAGTAGCTGCCACTCCAGCATTAATCCGGTGGCTTAAATGGGACAAGAGGAACTTGACCCCAAGCAATAAACTGCATTTCTTCTCCAATGTCTGCTCTAAAAATAGAAAAAGCTACCATGACAGAGAAAAAATTAAACTGGCATCAAGTAACATTTAAGGCAGGAGTGTCAAACACACAGCCTTACGGGCTAAAACGGCACGAAAAGTACAAAGAATAGATCAACTGCAGTGTTTCTATAGGAGTTTCTGATGTTTTCACTGTGTCACACAGAATCAAACATATAAGTAAAGTGGCATTACAAAGAGATCTGTACTATGGCGCTGAGTTTGTGAAAGCCTGCATGCTGAAGGTTGCAGGAATCCTGAACCCAGAGACGTGACAGGCTTTGGTTTTACCAGCGGGAGTCTGAGGAGAAACGCGGTGGCAGACAGGACTTCAGATCTTTTAACAGATTTGCCAAAGAAAGAAAAGTCATGTAATTTGCTCTATTTTTGCATTTTAACTGTTTAAATTTTACCATGTTTTACATTGGGAGCATGGGAGGCATCATGAGAACTGCATGATGTTGAAAACAGAAGATAGTTTTGTTCCCCAAAAATCTTGATATTTGATTAAAAGCTGAGTTTTTTTATATAGTACTAAAGATATTTAAAACATGTCATTACTTCAAATCAAATCAAACTTTAATCACTTTTCATTCAAGGTTGTAGCACAAAGTGCTTCACATACTATAAAAAATACAAATAAAAACACACACACACACACACGCATACACACACCACCAACCACAACTGCCTGTATCAAAATATAAAAAACCGATGTAAGAATGGCCGGGCACTGATGAGCCAGGAGAGAAAACACAATCCGAGGGGACCGGCCACATCAAGAGGAGCCACAGCTTACAGCTATGGGGGTGTTATTGTGCTCAATTTTTACAGTTATCATGATTATCAATATTACTCACCCTATGTTATCTATATTTGTTCTTATTTTTATCGCAATGAGAGTAAAAACTCCTTATCGATTTAAAAATTGTTGGAATAATCTAAAGTTTGGTTCTAAAACTGACAAGAACTAAACCAAAACATTTTGAAAAGTGATCAAATGCTCAGACTCTATGATAGCTGTGAAACTGCACTGCTGCTTACCTGGGAAAAGGACTTCAGTCAGTGAGGATTTCACTTTGAACAGCTCTGGGTGTTCTTCAGAGTCCTGACTGGCATGTAAGCTGGTGAAATGCAGTGCGGGCCACCAGTCCTTCCTCTGAGCCATGTTTTCGACGACAACGCCCTCCCAGTCCGCTCTGTTTTAAAACACAAGCGTGTAGAACCATGTTCAGTATGTAGAGAGCCTCCAATATGTGTCAGGCTTCCAGCGCCGAGTACCTACGTTGTCTGCAGCTGCTGAATAATTGTTTTTAAATGTTCCCACACGTCCAGGTTGCTCTTCCAGCAGCCAAAGTCCAGCATGTCTAGAACGACTCCTAAAGCTTTGTGGGAAGCGTTGTGTTTCTCTGGAAGAAAAAAAAAAGAAAAACACATGGAGATTCCATGTTACAGCTGAAATCAATAAATATGGATCTGCCATGGATGGAAGGATTACTATTATTCATTCCTTCAAATTAATAACGATGAAGCCAGATTTTATTGAATTAACCTGACATTTCCAGGCTATTTCTACCTTTACCTGACTGTAGCAGGAGAGAGGAGTACTCCAACATCAACTCATGGCTCGGGACTAATGCATGGAGGACCTGCAGTATGACAATGCAAATGTTTAAAGAAGTGCTCCACATAAAACTGCCCACTACAAATCTCACAAAATTCAATAAGTGACTCCCTGTAGTGGACAGTATTCTCCTTTTCCTATCATACCTTCAAAGCTTTCATCAGTTTTTTCTCTGGCGCGTTGTGTCGCTTCAAGTACTGGTACAGATACACGTGTGCGTTGGGATTCCGTGGAAAGTTGGTGTCGTAAGCGTAGTTATTCAGGGCAGTCAGAGCCTCCTCATGAGCTTCGTAAAAATCCAGCATCTACCAAAAGAAAGGCACAAGGAAAAAAAAAAATTTGAATCCTGCAAAAATGCAGGAAAGACAAAGTAGGCTTTCCCACAGAGAGAATCAGAATTTGAGAATAATACTTGTGAATTATATGGTCATCTCAAAAACATTCATTTACAAGAACACATTATCACAAGTGTCAGATTACAAAACTGGCATAAAAGATCATGAATATGTCCAGTTGTGTTACTCTAAACAAAGAGGATTCTGCAGCTCAAAACATCTTCAAATGTGGAGTATCATCAGTCCGCAACGTAAAGACGTCCGCCATGTGCACCACGAGTACTCACCTCAACGTAACTCAGTATGAAAGGATCCCAGACGCCTGGATTTTTTAAAATCTCCCGCAGATTCACAGAGGCTTGCCTGAAGTGGTTATGAACCGCCTGGTTGTCATTAGAATCAAGAAATTCTTCAAAAAAAAGAAAGAAAAAGGAAAAGAACAAAAAAGCTCTTAAATATTAAGAGTTCATGTCTGATCGTATATCCAGGTTGACTGAACAGAGATAAACACACAGTTACTGATGTGACCAGTAGGTGGCAGTGTAACATCACAAAAAAAAAAAACTAGAGCAACTGACAAATAAATAATGGATGGTTTTGGGTGTTGAGTACTGTATCTTCTTACTGCTGTGTATGGACGTCCTGTCACACCAGTTGACATAGTTCATCAGACTCCTGTAGGCCTGGATCAGTTTGATCTTCTGATGCTGAGCTGCAGACTCCTTCCCGTACCTCCAGCTCTCCGCTGCAGCCAGCTGCTGCTTCGCATCATCAATATAGCCCTGGAGCATCAGGTGGAAAGAATGTTCCAAGGTAATCTATACAAAAAGAAAATAATAAGGCAAGAATCCCTTGATCAGAAAGGCTACCGACATGAATACTGGAGTGCAGGTTCATCAGCCAGCATACCATCAGGTAGTGTCTAACTCCCGAGTGTTTCATTCTCTCGTAGATGTTGTTGTAATTCGCCAGTGTCGAGTTGGGGAGATGATGAAGGATCTCGGTGCTGATTCTCCAAAGAGTCTGGGGTGGAAATTTCAAAGAGAGCTTTAATATCGAGAACTGAGCGAGAGAAAGTGCATCGCTATCGAGGATCATGTGAGCCACATGTTTGATTCCAGAGCGTTTGAAAGTAAAAGGGCCCTTGTTCAGGGACCCTCGGTGGCGACCTGCCCAGTGTGCTTCCAAGCTCCAGGCAAGAAAAAATTACTGTACTCGTACAAAAGAACTGCCTCAAATTACACCCGTTTTTACTGACTTTACACATTTTGGTAAATTCCCTGCAAGCATTTTAGCTTTGTACACCAACATAATTGGTTAGAAACTAAAGGATGTGTGACAAGTGTAGGCTTGTAGCTTTGCTTGTGAATTAGTTTAAAACACATTTCATATATGCATTCCAACTTTTTTCTACCGATAATAACTACACAGACAGTCACATATTCACTTTCTCACGTTATTATACTGAGCAATTAACTTCAAATGCATGATTTTTTTCGACTTGGTAGAAAGTGGAAAAAGAGAAAACATATGAACTCTTCATTTGGACGATGACACAAAAGTGCATCATTCGATACACCACTGCACAGTATTTCACAGGATTGGTAAAAATTTGTGCAAAAAGATGAATTTTCATCTTTAGTTTGGTGGCAAATTTTGCTTAATCGCTCAAAAGACCAGGCAATTTATTTCACCGATAATCTGTAATTATCTGTCACATACGACCAAATGTGCACCAAAAATCAAAGGTACCTCTTTCTGCTGCTGTGTGGAGGTGGGATTCGTGTCTTCTAACACTTGGGGATAGCACGCCATGTATTCTGCTGCCTCTTGCCATCTATGACGCAGCATGGCTTCTCTGATGTGCTCCAGACACAAGCGGGTACTTCGGTGAAACCCGGTTTCATGCGGCGTTTCTGGGAAAAGTAAAGAGCATTGTCCGATTAATATTACAATGGTGGAACCAATTCTTGAGTCATAAAGGGTTCAAATGGCTGCGGTTTTGCGAGTGTTTCAGAGATGGAGGTTTCAAATTGTATGACTAAGTTTACAAATTGATGCTCATGAGGGATTTGGGTTGAATGGAAAGATGACGTCAAAATATATTTCCCCAAAAAATATGACCATCAACTTATCTTTGGTGTTTCTGCAAAGGAAATTTAACAATTTGGCGTTTTACATTAATTCAGTTGTGACATTATGTTGAGTAACAGTAAATATATGTATGTATAAGACAGCATACCACAATCACAATCACACGCACAGCTGTGTTTATGAATTAACAATATACTTCAAATACCAAGTTTACATATTTAGGTCTAAAACACTGGGATTCAGTGGAGTAGTTAAGGAACATTGGCAGGTACTCTGCATAGGCATATCTGTCCTTTACAGAAAGTCTATATCCAACTGTTGGGTATTACAGCATTTCTGAAAGATAAGATGAATTACAGATGATGCACCTGAAATGCATTCAGGCTGGCTGTGTAGGGACGTGAGAAAAAAAAAATCTGACAATGGCAGAAATTAATGAAAGTTTGTACCATATGAGTGACATTCCTAATTATTAAATCAAACTTCTCTTTAATTCAGAAACACGGAGCTTTTTTGTATTGTGTGGAAGCAATACACATGTATGAAATACATATATCCACACTAATGTCACACTCACCAACATTCACAGGGTTTGCCAGAGGAAGCTTTGGTTTTTTCTCTGTGTGTGTGGAGTCGTCTGAGAAGTCACTCTCACAATAGAAATCTCTGTCCATTGGCCGCAGCTCATTCTCCAAATCGTCCATCGCAATTCAGGTTCAATGTCCCCCTTTTGAATCACTCGGCACACGAAAGAATCTCAGGGAGGGAAAAACACCTGAATTCAAAAGACAATTCAATTGTAAAATCTAATATTATTGGTTGATATTAATAGGATGCTAAGACATGTCGTTACATGTATCACCATCCGGCTGAAGGTTGTGTTATTTGTTCTCTGTCTTTAGTGCCCCTGATGGATAAGACCCACCTCTGAGTATGATTTTTGCTGTTATGAGGCGTTAATAGCGTTCGCGTTTTAGTTGTAATTGAATATCAAGACCAAGGAAGCTTCTCCTTTACTATCAAATCATTTTAAATCAAGCTGAGATGTTGTAATTTGAACTAAGTTAGATCAGATGTTGACTCACCTCGTAGAGTCGAAGCCACATTAGCAGCGAACCTGAAATATCTTGTTCACGCCCAAGTCCAACCGCGAGCAGAGACTTTAAATTCACGATGTTTCTCATACAGATAAGTACAGAGAGAGTACAGAATATAGATTAACAGGCGTTTGATGCATCTTTTCCTTAAACTACCACGCTCTCAAATCATGAAGCGAGCAGGAAGTGTGGGGAATGCTGCGTGCTGATTCGCTGCTTTAGGCGGAAGAGGCGGGGATAAATGTGTGACGTTTGTGTGACACACACACACACACACACACACACACACACACACACACACACACACACACACACACACACACACACACACACACACACACACACACACACACACACACACACACACACACACACACACACACACACAGGTAGGTCAACTGTGCTCAGAAAGCTCTCTATTTCAGATTGTGAAGGATCAATTTGTGAAGAGTAAAGTTTTTTGTAGAATTCTCTGAAGGTATTGTTTATTTCTTGTGGGTTAAAGGTGATTTTACCATTTTGAGTTTGGACTGAGGGGATCGTACATTTTTCTTTAATTCGTTTTAACTGATTGGCTAAAAGTTTGCTGGATTTATTACCATGTTCAAAGTTCTCCCAGCGTAGTCTCTGCAGTTGAAATTGTGTTTTATGTTCAATTATTTTGTTTAACTCTATTTTCAATTTTCTTAGTTCCATTAATAGGCTGTCGTCTTTGCAGGCAGCATGAGCTGTCTCCATGGTTTTGATTTTATCTTCCAGTTCTTTCTCCTTTATTTTTTCCCTTTTGGTCTTGTATGAGGAATAAGAAATGATTTTACCTCTCATGACCACTTTAGCCATCTCCCAGAGGACGCAAGGAGAGACACCAGGCAGGTCATTTGTTTCTAAAAAGATTGACCATTGTTTTTTAAAGAATGTGCGGAAGTCTGGATCCTTAAGCAGTGACGTGTTAAATCTCCACTGTCTAATAGGAGGGGTGATTGTTCTATTAGTAACTGTCATAGTGACAGGTGCATGGTCACTGATAGTAATGGGGTGAATCTGTGTGTCCAGGATGTCTTTAATCACTGATTTACTCACCAGAAAGTAATCTAAGCGCGAATAGGATTGGTGCACTGCTGAGTAGAAGGTGTACTCTTTAAGAGTGGGATGAGAGGTGCGCCAGGCGTCGCAAAGACCATAGTCACTCATGTACTGCTGGACTATGTCTGTAGATTCCCAGTGTCGGGTGTTTGCTGCTTTACTAACTCTGTCTACTTGTGGATTGAGGGCGATGTTGAGGTCTCCTCCCACTATCAGTGTTTTATCAGAGTGTGTTGAGAGGGTGGTGAAGAAATTATGATAGAAGGAGGGGTCATCAACATTTGGGCCATAGATGTTTGCGATACACATCTCTATGTTCTGCAGAGAGATGTGAATAATTATAAATCTTCCCTCTGGATCTGTGATTGTGTCTTTACAAGAGAATTGTATTTTATTGTTGATTAATATAGCTACGCCTCTCTGCTTGGAGTTAAAACAAGCTGAGTATGTGTGAGGGAATTGTGGTGATATCAATTTGTGATGTCCTGTTGTAGGTGTGTGTGTCTCTTGTAACAAGACAATGTCTGCCTGTAGTTTGTTTAAGTATTCAAAAACTTTTTGTCTTTTTATTTGCGTGCCCATTCCTTGTACATTCCAGTTGACAAACCTGAGCGTGTTCCTAGCTACACTCATCTTCTAGGTGGGTTCTCTAATGCTGTATGTGTGGGTGTGTGTGTGTGTGTGTCCACGTGCGTGCCTGCGTGTACGGGTGTGTTTGTATGTGTGTGTCCGCATGTGTGTGTGTGTGTGTGTGTGCATGCGTGAGTGTGTGCGTGTATATGTGTCCGCATGTGTGGGCGACTATGTGCATGCGTTTGTGTGCATGCGTGCATCTTTGTATGTGTGTGGATGCATATATCTGTGTGTGTGTACTTAGGATCCCTAAGTCTGACTGGCTATTCAAACATAGGAGTGTATGTCTGCCAATATATGAGTGTGTGATATCGTGACAGTTGGATTGTGATGTTGAGGTTTTAATGTGGTGAAAACAGTGGAAATGTATTGTTATCAAAACAAGGGAGGGGGTGTGGAAATAGAAAAGAAAAGTGAGAAACCAAAAACAGAAAAAGAACCAATTCAAACCCATAGGTGACATTTAGCGGTGACGTAACGAGTGCTTTTTTTTTTTTTTAATAATATCCCAGTGCCTTTTTTTTTTATATCCCAGTGCTGACAGTGCAAGTCCATAATAATTATTACTACAGCAATATAGCAAACATCGTGTACGTTAATGATGTAATATTAATTAGCTTCGCTTTAATATACGTTGTTCATGATGTTCACTGAAGTTACTGTTAAACACTTACCTGGACCTGAGTAAACCTGTGAAGTGTGTGTGTTAGAGTGGTATACTCAGCTTGTGAGGACCATCAATACAGCCAGGGAGTGACGGCGGGGTCTCGGAACAGCTGGCCGTTGACATAGAGCCTGTCCACGGTGATGACGGCTCGGGATCCCTCAGCGATTAACTTCTTTCTTACCGGAAAAAGCAGGCTGCGGCGGTCCAGAATCTCCTTCGGGAACTGGTCGTTGACGCTGTAGTCCGTCCCTCGTAGTTCCCTGCCGCGACTCTTCACCAGCTCTTTTTGTTTGAAATGGTCAAACTTGGCGACGATGGGCCGCGGGCGCTGGTTGTCCTGTCGTCTTGCTCCCAGGCGGTGGACGCGGGCGAAGGTGATCTTGCTCACGGCGTCGGCTGGCAGCTTCAGGCTCACCTGCATGAAGTCCCGCAGCGACGTCTCGGCGTCCTCTTCCGCCCGCTCAGGCAGTCCCGCGAAGACAAGGTTGTCCCGCATGCTCCGACTCTGGAGATCGAGGATGGACTCCTTCATCTTCTTGTTGTCCTGCGTCAGCCCGGTCAGTCCTTTATTAAGTGACTTCACCTCGTCCCGAAGTCCCTGGTTCTCAGTGGTCAGGTCCACCACCTGCCGCTGGCTGAATTCCAGCGAGTCCCGGAGAGCCTGAAACTCGCGGTGGAGCACCTCGACCAGGGCGAGCCGGGCATCGAAGCTGGACAGCTTGGTGTTAATGCTGTCCAGGATGTCCTCGAACTGCTTGGACGGCGAGGAACTCATGGGTGGAGAACTCTCCGGACGGCTTCTTTTAGATGAAGCAGCTTGAGGCGTCTTTGGCATGACGAGACGGTCGTAGCACTCGTCCAAGTAAGCTTGAAGATCTTCGATGGTTTCTTCTTCCAGCGTTGTGGGTGATCTTAATTTTCCTTTTGTTATTTTGTTTTGTTTTGTTTTTTCCTTCCGTCTGACGGAAAAGTTTGTACTACAAGCAGGGTGCCGCCATGTTGGATTGCACTCGATGACGTCGCACTCGATGACGTCACACTCGAATTACTCACTGCGCATGTCGGAACTCTCAATCTCCTAAAATTTTTAATGTATGTTGTTTATCTGGGGATTTATTGAAAGGACTGCATTTTACCAACAGTATTTATTTATCTGGAAAAAAGATCCACGTATTATAAGTAGTAGAACTATCAAATAAAATATGTATTTTCATTAAACGGTTGGTCTGCAATGATTTGCATTTGTCATGAACTCACATTTATTTATATTCAAAACTATTCCATTAACATACTTGTTTGAACCCGTTCCTGAAAATATTTCAATCATCTCAGTCGTTTTACTTTTTATTGGATTGGTGTTAAAACTGCCAAATGCAAGATGTTGTTGAAAATGGTCTGAAATTTCCTCAGATGCAGACAAAAGACTCCTTCATGCTCGGTGAACTTTTTAGAAACTTCTTCTAGGGAGCAACATTTTCACCAACGTCACATTTGTCACCATGGAAACCAGTGGATTACAAGGTTATTGATCCACCACACCGCTGCTTCCATCATCGGTCATGATTGCTTGAATTCCTTCATGTTTCAGTGTTTAGGTTAAATAATGTTCTGTTGGTTGCTGTTCTTTTCTGTTACTGGAACCTCACCGGAAGAGTGTGTGTGTGTGTGTGTGTGTGTGTGTGTGTGTGTGTGTGTGTGTGTGTGTGTGTGTGTGTGTGTGTGTGTGTGTGTGTGTGTGTGTGTGTGTGTGTGTGTGTGTGTGTGTGTGTGTGTGTGTGTGTCTCAAGGATATACCTTACCCATATGTTCTCAACAACACTTGAGTCACACAAACATTCAGTTTTGGGTCTTTAAGTTCATTTTATTGACACACTTGAAATGAAAAAGCGTCAATTGTCAATATATGAAAAACAGTTAAATATTACAGATTGTTAATTCTAACATCCATGCTTAAAGAAGCCATGTTTCCCATTTCCACATAAGACTGTGAATGCAGCGCAGTATTGCCGAGTACAATGGCGCCAGCTGGTTGGCTGGCCAGGACGCCACTGTACTCAGCAATACTGCGCTGCATTCACAGTCTTATGTGGAAATGGAAAACATGGTTTCTTTAAATATGGATGTTAAAATTAACATCCATACTTAAAGAAACCATGTTTCCCATTTCCAGCAAAGCCTATGAAAGCAGCGCAGTATTGCTGAGTACAATGGCGCCAGCTGGTTGGCTGGCCAGGACGCCACTGTACTCTGCAATACTGCGCTGCATTCATAGGCTCATGTGGAAATGGGAAACCTGGATATGGACATGGATCGAAGGTCATATACTGGACTCGAAGTCTCAAAGTATAAGAAATGGAGGGATTTGTTTTTTTTTCCCATGAGCTCCATCTCTGTCCATATTTCCT
The DNA here is from genome assembly GCF_963383615.2 of Lipophrys pholis. Lineage (NCBI taxonomy): Eukaryota > Metazoa > Chordata > Actinopteri > Blenniiformes > Blenniidae > Lipophrys > Lipophrys pholis. The sequence goes on from NC_137649.1 coordinate 15,768,092, forward strand.
CTTTTTGACACTTTTCCACCTCTTTCTGTGTGTATTACTTTTTCTGTCTCTCCCTCTTTTTCTCCTCCTTTCTGGCTTTCTTCTCCAGTTTCTTGATCTTGGCCTTTTCTTTGTCGGTCATGGAGGCGACCCTGCCCAGTGTGTTGATCCGCCCGAGAAGGAGCTGGATGTCCAAGTTTGCTTTGTGCCTGTCCTCCATCCATTCTCCCACATGGGCGATCCAGGCCTCCTCCGACCGTTGGGACTTTGTGAGAAGCTCCTCTGCTGTCTCCTTTGCAATGGACTCACTCTCCAGCTGCTTTTTCAGAGCGCTGCATTCTAGCACTGGAAAAGGTAGATAGTAAATGGTTAATGGACTTCACTTATATAGCGCCTTACATGGTTCATCACATTCACCCACACACATTCACACACATTTTCAAACACTAATGGAGGCTGCAGCCATGCGAGGCACCGTCTCTCCAATGGGAGCAGTTTAGTCGTAGTTGAAAGTCATATTTGAGTAAAATGTACAGATACTTTGCTGGACATGTACTTGGGGGGAAAAAGTGAAAGTCTCACCAAGGACTTTGTTTTCATCAGCAGCCTGGGTCTGCAGTTGTTTGACCTCAGCCTCCCTGGTCTGCAGAGCCTGTTTTAGGGTGGCGATCTCTGACCCCAGCAGGCTGAGATTCTGCTTGTTCTGTTGTTGCATGGCAGCTTTCTCATGGGATGCCTCCTCCAACACGTTCTCCAGGTCGGCCTTAGAAGTCTGCAGGTGAGTCATGAGGGTTGTTGCCTCTACACAGACTTCCTGGAGTTCCAAATTGAGACCTGCAGTCTCTGCCTCCTTTAGGCCCAGAGCGTCGGTGAGGTCCCTCACATTGACACGGAGGAGGCTGTTGTTGGCCTCATAGTCGGCAACTCGCTCCTCGAACTCTTCACAACGTTTTCTCCAGACCTGCTGCAGCTCCCGGATTTCGTTGGTCGTCTCCCGCGACTTGCTGTCAGCGTCTGCTTGTTGCTCCTGGAGACGTTTTTCAAGTGCCTGGACCTCTACCTCCTTGGCCCTCAGTCGCTGGTCCTTCTCTTGGAGCTCCGAGTTCAGTTGCTCTCTCTGGAGCTCCAGAGCTCTGACCTGGCTCATTAAATCGTCCCTCTCATTCACCAGCATCTTGTTTTTCTCATCCATGCTGGTGTGGGGCAGATGGACCTCTGACATTTTCACAGCTTGCCCTTCACCAATGTCAGGACAAGGATTGTGAGTCTTTCGCCGTCTCCTCACTCTGGTGCGCTTGCGCTGAGTTGGTTCTTTTGGGCTCTCCATAGCTTGTCCAAGGTAATTGAAATGGTTTGTTTATCAGTAACTCCTGTTCAGACCGTGAGACAATCTGGAGCGATTTAAACCGATGGAGCTCGTTCAAGCAGTCTTATATGCAGACTCTGCTTTGTGACATCGTTGACTATGATGACTGGTTCCTGATATATTAACATCAAAGGAGTGAACAGTGATTATGTAAATAGTGAGCCTAACAGTTGATGTTGCCATGGTAACGGCTACAGCTGGATTTTTTTTTAAATTGATTTATGCATTTTATTTAAGAATATCATTTAGTTGTATATATGTACATGTAATATGTGTAACAATTATTAGTGTATTGTTTGTGGAACTACAGAAAGGCATTTTGTTTTTCTTTTGTAGTTTTCACATGTTTGATGATCGGTGTTTGATTATTGAGAGAAAAAAAATAAATCGACACAACACCCCTTTTGAAATTCTCTGTATCTTCAAATAACTCCACCGGAGGGGTGAAGAGTAAAGTGTGACCGGGGGTTCGGACCATGCGAGTCCTACTGTCATGCATGTGCTCTTGTGTGAATGACAATAACGGAGAAAGAGGCTATGTGGAGATGCGTGAACAGAGCAAAACCAGAACTTTTTTTTTTTTCTTTAATCTTGACAGCCGCCACGATAGTATGGGAAACAACACTTTACAATCAAAAACGGCACCAACTGCCAACAGCAACGCCAATCCAATCCAGAGACAGAAAGAAAGAAAAAACCTAGCACTCACCCATCACTTGTAGATGAAATCCGTCCTGTGATCCTTTCTGATGACTCGCTCTATGAGGCTCCTAAAACCACTGCTATTCCATGGTCCGGTGTAGGTACCAGATCTGTCCGGTGTAGGTACCAGATCTGTCCGGGCTACCAGATCTGTCCGGGGCGGGGCTTGCGCGGGTTCAAGCCCTTCCCAGGACAGCTCTGCTAGCTCAAGCGCATGCGCAAGCCCCGCCCCGGACAGATCTGGTAGCCCGGACAGATCTGGTACCTACACCGGGCTACCAGATCTGTCGAGAGGCTGCCAGTGGGGAATCCAAAATGGCCGACAATATGGCTGCTTCCTTATGATCGCCGCCACATTGTTCCGCCATTTTGTTCTGAATCACCACCACAGCGCCACTCTCGTCACTTCGGGCGCGTCATTTTGCGTCATTTCCGTCCATGCTTCCGCATAGCACCATTTCAAGATGGCGGCGACCTAGAAATAAATATGGCGGCGCCCGCAACACCGCCATCTTGGTTTTCCCCACTGGCATCTCTTGGAAGTTTGTGTTTCTGCTCTGCATGTTTTGTTCTCGGGGTTTTTTTTTCGTTTTTTTTACTCCTAATCTAGTCGTTGATCCCTGAAAAATCAAATGAAATTTAAATTTAACAGCTTAATTAATAGTACTTTTGTGACATCACCATTATAATAATCACCAAATAAATTCCTCAGGGTTTCCATTAAGCAATATATATTATTTATTGTATTATCTTTATCTTAATGAAGCTGTCACCTTATGTATTCTTTTCTATACCTTTCCTGATTGCAATGTTTTAATATATTTCATAATTTTTCAATTGTTTAACATTAACATTCTAAATTGCCATGTTTTAATGTATTTCCTTTATTTCACTGTATAGCACTGTGGATTGCCTTGTGTCTGAATTGTGCTATATAAAGACATTTCCCTGGCCTTACCCTTATATTTTGGAGAATCATCTACAAAATTATATTATTTTCTTATTGCTCTTTACAAATTTAAAATGTTGATCATGTTTTCCTCTTCCTTCATTTCCCTGTTGTCTTTGCTGTCTGGGATCTTTCTACTGCAAATATTCCTCAGTATCTTTGTTTACTCACGGCTCTGGACAAGAGGGAAGTTGCATGCACCAAGTACCTGTGTGAATATTCACATATGGGCACGATAAGAGGGACCTTGAGTTCAGTCTGCTAAATCTGAGGAGAAAAATGGATGTTTTACCAGATGATTCTCGGCACAGGCCGATTGATAACTGCTCTTCGAAGATGAAGAGCAGTGGGATTGCTTTTGCCAAATGAAATTGTTTGACCCCAAGCTTTAAAGGAGACATATCATGCTTTTAAATCCTTCCTTTTTACATATAAATCATACAGTTGTGGTCTATATAAAGCGGAACTGCAATGCTTGGGTCTGAATTCCTCATTATTAGAGCTCCACAGGCCCCTTTTCTACCCCTTTTCTGATGTGCTTCTGAGAGCAACTCGTTTTGGGGCGGTCTCTTCAAATGCAAATGAGACACTTCATACCCCGCCTCCTCTCCAGGTTGCAGAGGTGACACTCGGTTCAACTCCAACCTGTTCGGCCATCTTTGTAGTTTGATAGAACAGATACAATTATCTAGCGGCGCAGAAACTTTATATTCACACATTATTTACAAAATGTCAACAACGGAAGATTTGTCCATCCAGCCATACATGTTCGAGCCAGAGTCGGACCCGGCGGAGCGAGATGAAAATAACGATGATGCAGCTGCAGAACAACGTCTTCATATGGATGTAACGCAATGGTGTGTTACTATATTTACACTAACTTCTCCATCCATGCCCACTACTACAATACTGCCTGTATTACAACGACTATTTAACACAGAAGTTACATTATAATCTAAAACGAGACCACAGCGCTAACATATGAAGACGGTGCAACTGCTAATGCTAACAAAACAATGACAGGGACGTCTTATCATCACACTTTTTAGCGTTATATACAGCTTACCGAAGTGCTCTGTTCGTCGTCTCCATAGATAGAAGGAACTGACCGCTCAATCAGACCAAGTCTTTCGGCAAATCCTTCTTTATACTGGCGGAGGTTGCTGAAGCAGTCGTCCTTAAAGTGATTCGCGCACACAAAAATGACCTTACCCACAGATGTGGGTACATTTCTGTGAAAAATAAAACTCAACCAGGCACTTCGAAAAGGTTCTGATGCTGGGAGACGGTGTAACGAAGCTTGTGGGTTACTACATCCAACAACCGAACATTTCGACTTATCCTCTCGTAACTTCGGTTGGACTACAAAATCGCAGCGAGAAACAAAAATGGCGGATTGCTCGAAGTGTCGATGTCCTAATTTGGCAGTTCCGCTGAGAATACTGTGACGTCATTGTTCAAAAAACGGAATAGAGAATAGAAAAATCGAAACCGATCGCAAAATATGACCAAAACAGAATATAAAGATATCAACGGAGCACCTGAAGAGACTACTTTGAACTTTTCTGTACTTCTAAACACTCTAAATATACAACAAAATGCAAGGGCTAAAAAAGTGGATTTAGCATGATATGTCCCCTTTAATGGTTTGGTCCATATCATACCCATCCATCCATACTGATATAACTTGATAACCCTAAACACAAATACTGGAATTAATCTTCTATGAAAATAGTTCAATTGTTCAATCTATTGTAGCTCTTGGTCTCCACCAGGCTTCACCACTTTATCTATAATCATCAAAATGTCAATTATAGAATTATGTCTTGCAATAAAAATTGTATTTGATGGTTTTAATAAAAAACAGAATATAAGGCTTGAAAAGATCTCTCTATCGAATAAAAGTAAATAGCTGGATTTACATTACATTTTCAAATAAAATCAGTTTAGTTCAGAACTGTTTAAACATTTACATCAGCCCGCAGAATTAAACCAGGACAGTTTTTCTGTGAGATATCGGTGGTAAGTTATAACTTTTCCCCCACTAAACTAATAATGGTAACAAAGATTTTTGGAAGTTATGCTTTAGTCTGTATGATGAGGCACAGCTGTTCCAACTAAAATTACAATACTTTCACATCTTGTAAGGATTAACATCTGAATGTAGATTCACACGCAATGCCAATAATTCAACAGTCATCTCAGGGCCTTTTTACAGAGATAAAAATCAACAGTATGAGCAAGCACGGGCAATTGTGGCAAAGGAAAAACTCCCTATTAACAGGATGAAACCTGCTGAATCAGTCTCAGAGGTGGAGACTTTGTGTTGTTTACATAGGTTGTGTTTAGGTGATCGGAGGAGAGAAAGAAAAAGACATCGACAGCATTAAATGCGTACTCATGAACTGTTTGAAGAAACTGGAGAAAACATGCATAGGGAGAACGTTCAAACGCACAATGAAGCTCCCAAGGACTCAAAAGGGACAGGGTTTTATGATGCAAGAGTGCTAAACTGAGTCCAACTGATTTATACTGAAGATTTATAAGTGGACACAGAAAGTGACATCAGATTGACATCCATAATGTACAGTAGCTTTAAAGAAATCAAATCTGCCCTGGACATCCATGTGCTATTGTGTTTTATATTTTGTATTTACAAAGGTAATCTCATTGAGGCACATGTTTTCAAAAGAGTCCTGTTAAAATACAAGCAGGCTCATATTGCAAAGGACAGACAGATTGGAATAAAAGTAAAATGATAAAAGCAGTGTAGTGATGTTTGCCTTTGGGTGCAGTGTGTGTGTGTGTGTGTGTGTGTGTGTGTGTGTGTGTGTGTGTGTGTGTGTGTGTGTGTGTGTGTGTGTGTGTGTGTGTGTGTGTATGTGTGTGTGTGTGTGGAGCTGGAGCTGAGGCGCCTCCATCCTGGAGGAAAGCCCTCGTGAGTCTACACCCAGCCGGATCTGCTGTGCTGACGTGTCGGCTCGTGCCGCCCAGTGCTCATGCTCGCGCTCCAGCAGCAACAGCAGATCCGAGCCCGGCTCCCACCCTGCCAGCATGGCAGCTAAACACTGCTACCGAAAAGGCTTTTTACTACTTCTGTTCAACTTCATCTCCTCCGCGGCCTTGGACAAGAGGTTCTCCGACTTTAAGAGATGCGCCGACGAGGAGTGCAGCAGTAAGTTTCTGCGGGCTTGTGAACTCCGAGCTCCGGGGGGAGAGAGCGAGAGAGCGAGGAGGAGGAGGAAGGGGGCGAGAACTCCGTGGATGCGTCGTTCCCCCTCCATCCTCCATAAAAACTACGCCTTATCTCTTGACCTGTTGCCGGTCGATATTTGCGACCATGGTGTCCGCCCGCTGCCCGCCCTGATGCTGCTTGACAGCGTGATGCTCGGTGAAAGCAGCGGGAGATGGCGGTTGACAGCAGCCTGCGGCTCGGTGGGGTTTTTCGGGTAGACGCGGAGGAGTTGGCCGGTTGCCCGGCTGCTCCGGCCTTCGCGCCGTGGACCGGGAAGCTAATGTTAGCAGCTAATTAGCCACCGGCCGGCTCGCTCAGCTCGTTCTTTAACCCGGTCCCAGCACAAACAACAGCTGCTTCACACAGATTCCTTCAAATATTGACAAGTCACAGAGGCCTCGCTGACAATAAACATAAATCCAGGATTGCTTTGCGGGATTTTAGCGAGATTTAAAGTGAGCTGCTTTGCCACAAACCTAAACTGTATCTAGCTAAACATCTGCTTATGTTCCGAGGGAAATTAGATTATTCATCTGATCACTCAAAACACAGCCACGACAGAAACGTGCCCTGAAAGGAAACACTAATAAGGACCTACTTTGCGGCATTACATTATAATTAAAATAATAATAACATAATTATAACTAAGACATGCCTAATTACAAAACCTGAGTCACAACACATTAAGTTTTTGTTTCTCTTTCTGCAGCATCAGTGTTTGTTTTTATTGTCTTGCACCTAATGATGATGCTTAGAATGAAATAAACATACAGAGCTGCTGCTTTAATGCAATGCAGTCAGATCTATTCTGCATCAGAAGACAGCAACCCAATTTTTAAAACACGCGCACACACACACACACACACACACACACACACACACACACACACACACACATAGGGTCTGTTTTTAATTTGGTACAGTCTGTTCAGTATTACCGGGAGTGACATAAGGATTTCATCAAACATGTATCCCTAAAAAATCATTATTGGGTTTCTCAGGATGTTTGAAACGACTTTCCTGCAGAGTTCTTAAATAAGCTGGACAACTGTAGGAAAATAATGCTGCTTGCAGGGCAAAGGACTACCAAATGCATTGTTCTTTGCATATTCGCTTTGCATTTCATTGCTGGAATAGAATTACTTTCGTTGACTTTGATTTAAAAAAAATATTCTTACTTTGCAGCATTTTATAACACGACATTTGTTTTAGCACGTCTGGCATGAAAACTATGCAATGAAAGTTTTAATGACCCTTGGTGAAATGTCACAACTGATAAGATACGTCTACAGTATATAAAAAGACAACAAAGATTTGCCATTTATCCTGACAAATGCACTTATTTTATGACTCCAGAGCATTTATGAGAAGCTTTTACTTTCTTCACATGATGTTTAACAAATGCTTGTGTAATGAATTGAAAAATGAATTGATGTTTCCAAGAAGCATCTATATTCTGAATAAATCACCACAACATAAGCATATTTTTGTTTTTGCGTTTTAAAAAAAACAACTAAAATGGAGTACTAACTGCATGTCAGAACCATTGTGCGAGAGGAATAAATCGCTTTTCTAAATCTTGATGTTTCACTTTTTCAGTGCTTCTTTGTCGGGGAAAAGCTGTGAAAGATTTCTCAGGACCAGATTGTCGGTTCCTGTCATTTAAGAAATCTGAAACGGTCTATGTATACTACAAACTGGCCGGACAAAGGGCAGATATGTGGGCAGGAAGTGTAAGTATACTGTAATGAATTATAAAGTGTAATGTTTTTTTGAATCCATTCGGTTATTTTGTATTGAAATCCTCAATGTGTTTTCTTGCCAATAGGTTGGGAGCAGCTTTGGCTATTTCCCAAAGGATCTTCTTGCTATGAATCACGTTTATACTGATAAAGAAGTTGAAGTTCCAGCACAGGTATGGGAATATGACATTCTACATACACTTTACAAAGATCACTTTATCCTGCATATTTGTAACATTATTTTTATGTGTGTCTTTTCCAGGAAACAGATTTTGTCTGTTTTGACACTGGATTTGACAAATTTCACAATTACAACATAGATTTGTTGTTGGACACGTCTCGACAGGGGAGTGAGGGAAAACCCGAGCAAACCCCAGACGTGGACGTTGCACAGAAAGAAGCACAGCAAGAAACGCAACAGAACAACTCAGCAGAAGTGACAGAGAGCGAAAAACCAATTGAGCATGATGATAACTTAAATGATCAAAGTGCCTCTTTACATGTGCCTCACGACACGTTGACTGAATCACCTTCCACCGATGCAATGGAGTCCAGGACGGCTGTTTCACCTGATGAGGCTGATCGAACGGCGGAAGACGTTCATGCCACTCACGGGGTGGAGAGTGTTCTGGAGACATCATCAGAGAGCAGTGAAACCAAAGATACACCCACGATATCTGAAGTAGTCCCTGTGCCCGCAGAACACGAACCCGTCTCGATTTCCGAAGGAGTGAGAATCCCCGACGTGAAGACTACGTTTGGAACAACCTTTGATGCCGTCACCACCGACGACGAAATCACCAAGAAGGTCACACCGTATGAAGAGGAGGACAGTGAGGAAGAGGAATATTATCCCGAAGACGACATTGATGTCATCCCTGAGATTCCTCTGCTTACCTCTGCAGAGAAAACCATCAACGCTCCATCATCTGATTCAGTGAAATTGACAGAAAGTCCACCGACAACACAAAACGACGAACCAAAGACCGAAGAGGGAAACATGTGGACGTCAATTGGAGATGTCATGTTTTCGGTTGTCACCGGGGGAGAGAGGACTGCAGATGTGAGTTTGGAGGAAGATGAAGACGAAGATCAAGAAGAGGAACCGACGGCACAGTCCCCCCAGATTTCTGAGGAAATAAAGACAGAAGCACAACCTGAAGAATCTCCTGAACCTCTAGAGATTGTAGAGCCAGACATTCAAGATCCTCCTCACTCCAGCCCCATGCAGCCAAATATAAAAGATGCAGAGAAACTTTTATCTGTTAATGATAAGGAGAATGATAGTGAAGTGACTGAACACGAGGAGGCTTTGGACGACCCAGTGAAACTGACCGATGAAGCAAAACAGCATCACACAGAAAAGAATGTGTTATCAGTAGATCCAGTGTTGGAAAAATCTACTTCAGGCAGCTCAGAGAGTGAAAAACCTGATATTAAATCACCTACTGAATCTACAGAGGCGGAAACACAGGAGGACATGGTCGATGATTTTGAAGTTAATGAGAGTAATTTAAATGTACAGGACAGCAGTACAGTAAAACAACAGGATGTACACCAAACCGTGACTCAACAAGTAGTAGACACAAGCAAAAGTGAAAAAGACCAAGAGGAGCGGTCGATGCTTTCAGATGTCAAGCAAAATGAAAGTATAATAGGTACCAGCCTACCTAATGACATACAAGCCCATTCAGCAAGTGATTTAGAAAGTAATAATAGTGTTGAAGGATCTTTAGTTGAGGTACAAGAGGAGCCAGACACCGTGGAGGCGGAGGAAGAGAGTGACAACCAGAAAGAAGAACTTCTTGAAGATGAAAATGCGCTTTCTTTTTCACAATCGGATGCTGAAGAACAATCTCCGGAAACAGCTCAGCCCACGACTCCAGAGCCCGAGTACAGCGACAGCGTCATGAGACTGAGTCTGCTGAGAGACCACCTATCACACGAGAGCATGGAGCGAGTCCAGAAGCTTCTCGGACTTGAAAACCTCTATAAAATAGAGGCCATGTATAATGACATGGACACAGAGCTACAGGCGACTCGTCTGTCAGACGCAGCCGCGACACAGGACATTGAAAGCGCACTGGAGGCCATCCTGGAAGTTTCCGAGAACGCCATCTTGGATCAGGTGGAGCGCATTCTCGACAATCGCAGTAGGAAACACAACTATGGCCAGCATACGGACACGAGTGGTTTTGATGAGGAAACTCAAATACTAGATGAATTTCAAGAGCTTGCATTCAGCCTGAGACAGAAATATTCAACCGCCAGCGACAGCACACCTTTAGCACCTGGAGAAGCACTGGATAGTACAAAAGGTAGGTTTGTTTTTTTCTGGCAGTTTAAATATTATGGACACAAGAATGCTGATAAGTGATGGGCCTCTATGTGAATGGTAGAGATAAGACAGATACGGCATATTGCAACAGTCTGTTATTCACAGATAAATTGAAAACAGACCTTTATCAAAAATAGTATCACATTTCCAGGTCGATTAGGAGCAGGTTCTCATCAAGTTGAACAAGCAAACATTCATACAACCACATAAATATGATATCTCCCCAAAAACCCAGACAGAGATGTTAAAACTGATCTCACCGACTCACCCCCATGTGTTAATTTTGTGTTTGCATTACAGATAAACCCGAGTTAAATGCCGTGGTTGACATTCCTCCGGTTGTTCAAGAGAAACCTGACGACATCCCTGAGCCCGAGAGCAAGGACAAGCTCACAGTACCCGATCTAGAACAGCCAAGGGGAGTGGAGGAGGAGCAGATCGCACTAGATGAAGGTCCCACTCTACCAGATATCAGCATGGAGGAGGATGATGAACACTTTACTAAAAACAGTGAAGATGAGCCGCACTTCAGCACATCAGATGAGATGCCGAATGTCCCTCAAGACTCTCTGGAAAATCCCTTAGACATGGGCCTTGGTGTGGAAGTTGATCAGCCCCCCTCAGGTTAGTAATCTTAAACCATCCTAGTTGTGGAAATCAAGCTTCAGCTCTCAATCTTATTGAACTTTTTTTTTTTTTTTTATCTAATTTTAAATAAAGTATCTACTCTTTGTAACGGACAACTTTGTGAATAGAAAACAATCTTTTGGTCCAAATGCTAATGTTTCAGTGTTGACAATTAAGTGCAGAATTGAGGTTTTTCAGGTTGTATTGCACCAAAGTGATACAGACATGTTTTCTGTAAATTATCCATCATTAACCACACATACCAAATCACTAAAAACAAATGTTGTTTGATCAGGAGCGGTGGATTCAATGGAGCCAGTGCCTGAGATAAGTCAAGAAGAAGGAGACAATGTGGGATTATTCACATCTGGGATTGTTTACGCCGGCTGCATTTTTTCAATGATCCAGAATAAAACTACAGAGTGGACCATTGTGGTAAGACTTTTAAGATGCTGAGATTTGTATGCAGTACCTTCATCCTTGTTGCATATTTTCATAAAGTGAAGGAATTATGAAGGAATGTGGTTAAATACTAGGGGATGAAGGTTCAAGAAAGTTAGTTATTTGATCAGTTCTAGTCTTTTATGCTAGAACTTTCTGATTATACCTTATTGGGAACAATTTTCTCTGACACTCTTGATCCTCTATGACAGTAAATTGAATATTTTTCTGATTATAAACTAAGTGTAACAAAGCATTTGTGTCCAATATAAAGATGAAACAAATATTTTATTGACAGTGAAAACAACACCTATTTTGGTGTTTGCATATTAATACCCCACTTTCACCACACTCTCAGAGAGATCATTTGCTAATCTGCAATAATACTGTTATGTAAATATAACCTTGTGACTGTGTCTTAACATTGTTGCCTTGCATGGACACATGTAATTATTTATGATTAATTGTTTACTGATAACAGATTTTTAACTGATTTTGTATAAAATAGTGTTTGTGAACACAGCAAAACACTTAAAACAAAAATAAAAGTCACTGTATTAGCCAGTGACCATGAAAAACGCACCATGTCACTGGGCTTTCTTGCAATCATGCTGCGTTCACGTAGTAGTGAAATAGTCGGGAAAAATAATCCTTAGTGCGGGTAGTTTGCTTGAATTTCTACAACTCCTTAGTTTGGTCAGAAAATTTTACTATCAGCACTAATACTTTAATTGTCACTTTACTGTCGAATACAGACTAAAAAATACTGTTTGCATTCTTTATTGACTTTGTTGTCACAAAAGCAATGCATCCTCATCTGGTCTGGCAGTTTTGGGAAGCGGAAAATGTCGTGATTTACCTGAACGCCTCCTGGGCCTCTGTCTTGTTGACGGTGCTGTTGAAGGCTGAAGTTCACACAGCCGGTGTAGAACTGGGCACTCGTACAACCGGCAGGCCTTATTTTAGCATCTTTAGGCAGCCTATTATCTTAACACAGCGTCCCGTAGTTGACCAAAAGCCCGCGGACATACTGTTATTGCAGCGCTTTTGTCCGTGTAGTGTTATTTGACGTTTGAATGTAGAGGAGCTATCGTCTGTTGTTTTCCTGTTTTACACAGTAGTAGTGAACCCGGATTCTGTAACCGTTAGCAAGCGGATTAATTCACCACCTGTCTCCACCATCGCACGCTTTCGCCATCTGCGACGACCTTTCTTGTAATTTCGTGCTTTCGGGACGCCGTACTCCCATTTGCTAACGGCTAACTCGCGCTAACGCTTACTTTGCTACTCAGCGTTAGCACGCCAGCTAACTGCTGTCAGTCAGGTGTTTGGCTTGATATTGTTCCAAAACATGGAGAGTGAAACCTTGTCTCGGCCTGTACTGGAGCCGGATCATGTGTACATGCTTTTTCTGAAGGCACTGCAACATGTAAGTGAAACACCGATCAGACTGAACTTACATGTCGTGTATTAATTGCTGCTGTCACGGCCTGCTGACGTGTTAATTAGAGAATGGCTGATCGATCTTCAAGGGAGCCTCACAACTGTGTTAGCGGCACAACTTCCCCTTTTCTGTGCCTTCTTACTTCGTTTCCATATTCTGATTACTTTGCCTTGCTTTATAGAACAAATACACTTCTGAAACCTGGCTAGAAGGTTTAGATAACCCTTGTGGAGTTGAGGCACATCATAATATCACACTCTCTGGGTTACTGCATCAGCTCCCTGCACTGCAGCCAAACTCATTTTCTCGTCTTTTTTTGTATATGGCAATTCACCTTTGTTATCCAATTGCTTCTGCAATCATCACTTTCTCCCAGCTATGACACCAATGCGTCACATTGATGCATTCATTGTTATATATAAAGATATCCCTCGTGTTTACTGACCTTGCACAGGGTCCGAGCACTGCTAAGATTTTCATTTGAACTACAAAAGTGTTAGGTTGGTGGCCCAAATCAAATTAATAGTTCAAATTCCACATAGTAAAGTTTGAGTCGCATAAACACTATTTATGAATAGACTTGTTTCCTGCTCTGCAAGCACTTCTTCCTATTCTTCTTTTAAAAGTACAATACTCTAGAGCTATAACAATTGGATGTTTCTCTGGGGTAAACGTATAAGAGCATTAAATCTATGATTTGTTGCTCTTTATTGCCCTGCCTTTGTGTTTTGTTTAAAAAGAGATACATTTCCACATGGCTTATTTAATCAATACACATTTACTGCTTAGAGTTGCACCAGTTACTGTCACTCTCATTGCATATTGTTTTTGCTTGTGTGTTCTTTGCAGTGGCCACTCCCAGTGTATGTGAATATTGCATATTGAATTTAAACGGCCTCTATATTATATACATTTACTTGCCATATTCCAAATTGTTTTGGGCTTGATGTGTGGTAAAAAGATGCTCTCTTCTTACTCGACACACAGCTCCTTTCTAGGTTGAGCCGTCTTCATTTCTCTTGTCCGTGTGAACGCCACAATAGTTTTTCCTTTGTGTCTGCAGATGATTTCATTACTGCCAGACGAGTGGAAGCCGGGCGAAACTTTGTTTGGGTGTCCTTGGCAAGCTGTGGTCATCACTGCTCTGGTTGGAGTCATGACCTTCACCCTCTTTTTGTGGAGGACCGTGTTGTCGGTAAGTGTTGCAATAATGTGTCTTTCCTCTCTGCTCAGGTTTATGTCAATATGTTAAACAGCAACAAAGATTAAACAATTTATTGGTACACGATTAGGTTTACTGAAGTTGTAACACTAAAGATTTTTTCACTGTTTTCTTAGGTAAAGAAGAGGGAATATCTCGGTAAGTTTTCACACATTGATTTGCACATAAATGCAAAATTCAGTTGTGTAGATTCTCGCTAACTGTGATTTGTGTCGCGTGAAAAGTGGACGAGAAAAAACTTGTAGAGCAAATCCATGCACTCAAAAAAGAGAAGACGGAAGCTCTCGCAAGATTAAAAGACCTGGAGAAACAGGTGAGCTTCTGGAAGAATATTTCCAGACATGCAGGATCGACCAAGACAATGAAATGTTTGTTTCTTTTCCAAGTCTGAGCAGCTGAAAGAGCATCAAAAACAGTCGAAGGACACCATCAGTACTACGATGAAGAGGATGCAAAGCCTCAAGGTGAGCTGCTCCCTTTTCTTTTTTTTTTAAGCTTTTAACGGTGGTCTGTTGTTGACACGGGCCTTTCTCAGTTACGAGTACTGTATTTTTTTTTAAGTAGCCTTTTGACATGTGTTGTGTGCGTCACCTGGAAATGGCTCCTCACCGTTGTTTCACTTTCCCAGAGTAAAGTCTCGGAGGCAGAAACACTGAGTGAACAAATGATGGGGGAAAAGAAGAAAATAGCAACACTCCTCGAAGAGGAGCGAGCAAATTATCACCGAAACGAAACCAGGGTGAACGTTTACTTCTTTCTACTCCAACTATATTTCAGTCTTGCAGTTTCATGATGCTAATAAATGTTTTCTTCTTTGTTTGTTTTATACAGATTGAAAAATTAGAGGAGTCAAACAAGAAGTTGCAGCTCAGCAGGAAAAAGATTCAGGAAGCACTTGCGAAGGTGGAAATTCACAATGTCCTGCATGTTGCAAGACTGCTGTCTAACTGCGACTCTCTAGTATCAGAACAACTAATAATCTGTATTTTGCTACAGACTACGGTCCTCCTGGACGAGGCAAAGATCCGTGAAGACGCCCGAAATGTTCAGCACAAATGTCGCGAGAAAGAGTTTGCTGCGTTGAAGGAAGAAAACAAAAATGTAAAAGTTTTTATAAAGTTTTATAACGAGTTGTGCGTCAGATTTAATTTAAGCGGGATAATTGAATAGAAATATCCCTCGTTTGTGTATTTGTCTCCAGTTCAAAGCTGCCATTAAAGGTTGGGAGGACAAACACAAGGAGCTGAGCGAGCAGATTAAAGTCTACCAAAAGTCCCAGAAGGACCTGGAGGATTCTGTGGTGCTTAAAGATCACAACGTGGAGGTCAGTCTGTGAACCACCGTCACGCCGCGTCTTAAAGTCTTAACTCGGCCCCATTTATTGGCTCACCCTCTCCCGCGCTGTCTGCCGGCAGGTGCTGTCGGACCTTCTGTCAGATTTAGACGCTTGTGATTCTCAAAAAGGTGACGCCAAATTTTTAGAAAATGGCGACGTAGAGCCTGGTGAGTGCAGCTCCGCCACTCAATCAGGGCTGTAATGAAATCGGAAGTTCAACTGTGTGTGTTTGTCTCCTTTCAGATAAGCGAACAGACATTAAGAACAGAATCAAACAGATGATGGATGTTTCCAGGGTAAGACATCGGTGCATGTTTGGACATGTTCCAAGTGTGAAGAGAAAATATTGGAAAGCGTTTAATGGTGGAAACTGTATTTTGATGAAGGTCCAGACCACTCTGAGTGTCGTTGAAGACGAGCGGGATCGCTTCATGACCAAACTGCTGAATGAAGAAAAAGCCCGGAAGACACTGGAAGGTTCGTCCGACAGCATCTCCTTCATGGTTTCATTTGTAACCTGTAATCTGACGAGACTCTCTCGAACTGAACAGAGCAACACCAGGAGCTGGAACACGCCATTGCCTCTCTGAAAGGCGAGAAGAGCCACGTGGAAAACCAGTTCAAGATCCTCCAGCAGAAGAACGAAATCATGGTGGAGATGTACCAGCAGAAGGAAAACGCTCTGCAGCAGTGAGTCCAACCTTCTCATGATCTCCAGCGGCGTTCGATTTCTCTGTAGACTGAAGAAAAAAAACCTTTTTAATGAAGACGAACCAAACAGTCCAGATCTAGCAGTGGTGGGGGCTGCATGACAGTGAAGCAGGGCCCTGCACTTGAGTAAAACACCAGAGGAGGATATTTCGTCACCATAAATAACCAGGGACTGTGGCGTGAATTCACAGGAAATTAACAAAGGAGGAGCTGGAGCGGCGCAGCAAAGAGAATCTGCTGTCAGAGGTGGGAGGAAAAGCCGTGGAGGCCGAGGAGCAGGTCAAAGTCTTAAGGCAGCGCATTAATGAAATGGAGGAGCAGATGAAGAAGACAGAAACGGTCTACAAAGAACAGGTGATCCTCTTTAGACGTTTCTCAGTGCTGCACAGTTCATCCCAAGTTTTCACATCCGAGTTTGGACGCTATGCCGGCGTATTCTAATGAGCAACAGGTCAGCTGGGTTTCATTGCAGCATCTTTCAGCCGGTGGCCGTTCACTTCTTCTTCTCTCACTGAAACAGTGTGTCCTGCTGTGGATTCATTAAGAATATTGCACAACCGGCTGGATTGATCTTTCTGTTTCTGAATTTTCAGATAAAAGAACAAGAAAATAAAACTCATTCAAATTGGGTATGTTGCACCGAGTTCACTCACATGAATCTATTAAGTCGATTGTTCTGGAGTCCAAGCAGCTGAAGCAAGTTTGTCCGTCCCTCCTAATTCTCTGTGTCGTCTGCAGGTGAACGCTCGGAATGCGGAGCGAGCGCTGAACCAAGAGAAGCTTGAATCGTCAAAGCTTCGTGAAAAGTAAGTTTTTGTCTCAAGCTTTGAGAAATCGCTGCTATTAAGTTAGAGTGTTTGTTGATATGTAGAGGACGTATTTGTACTTTTTCCGACAATTCTTTTCTTGTAGTTTCTCCTCCTTTCACTCTTTGAATCCTCCTCAGAGGAGAAATTCACAGTTGCTGAATGGATTTGTTAACGGCAGTAAAGGGTGAATGCCGAGACTTCATGTTTCTTTAAAAAGAAGAAAAAGGATCCCCTCAATAGGCTTTAAAGGAGACATATCATGCTTTTAAATCCTTCCTTTTTACATATAAATCATACAGTTGTGGTCTATACAACGCGAAACTGCAATGCTTGGGTCTGAATTCCTCATTATTAGAGCTCCACAGGCCCCTTTTCAACCCCTTTTCTGATGCGCTTCTGAGAGCAACTCGTTTTGGGGCGGTCTCTTCAAATGCAAATGAGACACTTCATACCCCGCCTCCTCTCCAGGTTGCAGAGGTCACACTCGGTTCAACGTCACCCTGTTCGGCCATCTTTGTAGTTTGATAGAACAGATACAATTATCTAGCGGCGCAGAAACTTTATATTCACACATTATTTACAAAATGTCAACAACGGAAGATTTGTCCATCCAGCCATACATGTTGGAGCCAGAGTCGGACCCGGCGGAGCGAGATGAAAATGACGATGATGCACCTACAGAACAACGTCTTCATATGGATGTAACGCAATGGTGTGTTACTATATTTACACTAACTTCTCCATCCATGCCCACTACTACAATACTGCCTGTATTACAACGACTATTTAACACAGAAGTTACATTATAATCTAAAACGAGCACACAGCGCTAACATATGAAGACGGTGCAACTGCTAATGCTAACAAAACAATGACAGGGACGTCTTATCATCACACTTTTTAGCGTTATATACAGCTTACCGAAGTGCTCTGTTCGTCGTCTCCATAGATAGAAGGAACTGACCGCTCAATCAGACCAAGTCTTTCGGCAAATCCTTCTTTATACTGGCGGAGGTTGCTGAAGCAGTCGTCCTTAAAGTGATTCGCGCACACAAAAATGACCTTACCCACAGATGTGGGTACATTTCTGTGAAAAATAAAACTCAACCAGGCACTTCGAAAAGGTTCTGATGCTGGGAGACGGTGTAACGAAGCTTGTGGGTTACTACATCCAACAACCGAACATTTCGACTTATCCTCTCGTAACTTCGGTTGGACTACAAAATCGCAGCGAGAAACAAAAATGGCGGATTGCTCGAAACGTCGATGTCCTAATTTGGCAGTTCCGCTGAGAATACTGTGACGTCATTGTTCAAAAAACGTAATAGAGAATAGAAAAATCGAAACCGATCGCAAAATATGACCAAAACAGAATATAAAGATATCAACGGAGCACCTGAAGAGACTACTTTGAACTTTTCTGTACTTCTAAACACTCTAAATATACACCAAAATGCATTTAAGGGCTAAAAAAGTGGATTTAGCATGATATGTCCCCTTTAAATGGATTTCTTATTGTTTGATGAAACGACGTCTTACTCGTCACGACTAATCCAAGCTCTCTGCTTCGTCCACAGACTGGCCGTTCTCACCTCCCAGCTGAACGAGCGGCGCGCTCCCCTGTTCAGGCCCAACTCCGGGCAGCCCGCGGGCCCTCGGCAGGGTGAGCGGTCTTTCTTTCTTCCTTCTCGCTTCTTTCCCTCCCACAGAGCGACGCTGGGGGGTCGCCGCTTCGCCTCGTTGTGGTAGCTGGTGTGGCGCACTTCTTTGACGAGCCCGGAGCGAGGCTCCCCTCACCGCGTTGTTCGTCCGCTTCAGTAAACGGCTGCTTTGCTTGTGACAGGTGATTCATACGGGCCCTCTCCTGTGAGCGGGGGCGCGCCGTCCCCCCCGTTAATGATAGAGGGTCCCAGACGGCCCCCGTCTGCCCCGGTCGGGCGACGGATTGACCCGTATGGTGAGTCCACGTGGATTACTTCACCTCCTTCATCCCTCCACTACAGCATCATCCCCCTCTTCAGTGTCTCCTGACTTTATTTTTTTCTTCCCAGCTCCTTCGCCTTGAGTTCCTCATCTTTTCCTCTTCCTCTTGTCTGTATCGCATCCTCCTGGTTTCTGCCCCCGTTCTGTTCCTTTTCAGTTGCTCCATGTGATGACGATCGTCCTTCTCTTGAAATGTGTGTCACCTTCTGTCCCTGTAAATATTCTGAAAATACAGTTTCACCAAAAGTCCTGATGAAACAAGTCTTTTTATTCTCAGTGAATTCGATTGAAACAGTCGAACCTTGGTTCCCGAACAAGTTGGTCGAGATGTTGCTCGGCAACAACAGCCAGTAAGAGAAGTCGAAGCAGCTCTCACAGCCTCCAAACGGCGTTGTGCTTTTAGTTTGAGAAGTGTTTCTTCACTTTGTCCCGTGAGCCACCGCAGGAGTTAAAAAACCAAACGGTGCCCTAGAGGTCAAAGACCCGGCCCCTCAGCTTCCAAACAAAAACATTGAATCCAAACTCCTGAATGCAGTCGAGATCACCAATAACCTTTTTTCTCTTCATTCAATACAGTTAAACGTTCTTTAACTGAATCTGCTTGATACGGTTCCTTAAGGGAACGCCTAGAAGGAACTGATCAACTTTCAGGAATGAATGAAGTTCGAAGATCAAGGTTTTTACTCGATTTCCAAATTTCAGGTCGAGATGTTCACTGGATTTAATTGGAAACATTTTCAGGATATTTATCATCCAGACTCTTGGTTCTCTGGCCGAGTCTCGCTCTCGCTCCGGTCTCTACTCCTGCTGGCTGCTGTTATTCATCCAGCACGTTGTTTATTCTCCGCAGGTCCTCGGCCTCCGTCAGACCCACACGGTCGGTACGCTGAGAACAAACACATCTCTGGGATGGGTACGTCCTCCGTGGCCTTTGTGTTCAAAAGCTTTCATCTCTTGATCTCTGCCTGCTCGTCACACTCTGACATTTCTTTACTTTGTTTTTCTTTGCAGACATGATGGGCCCTCGCAGCTCCTCTCCGGCCAACTTGGATGGCTCCGTAAGTTATTTTTCGTTGATAAAACTCCCCGAATCCTCGTGTAGCTCCAGAGCCCCTGCCTACATCTCTGCTGTGTGTGTCGTTGCTCTAAAACAGACACAAGCAGTAGATCCACAGATAAAAGCCGAGGCCGAGGCCTCCACAGAGAGCCCGGAGCCTGTGAGTATCCAGGCCGTCCAGTCGAGGTGCTCGGTTTGCTCCACTAAAGCTGGATTTGGTTCCAAGAGGAGATTAACGCTGTTTCTCCGGGGCTGACGGAGTTTTTCAGGCTGTGTGTGGTTTCACCGGTTTTCACAGAAGCACTGACGGGATCCTGGATTCATTTTATCACTACACCCAAGTTCAAGCATTTCTGACCATTTTTCCTTGGAATCATCAGGGTGTGTGGTGACTGGTCTTATGATTGAGCCTCTACTAAATACACTCACGGTCTGCGGGTGAATTCTGTGGTTTGTGGATGTTTTTGTGCATGGAGTGTGACTACGTCGGTGCTCCGGTGTTGTACGACGCGCTTGGCGGTTTTTCTTCTCCATCACACGTCTCGGTCTATTTCAGGGCCCGGGATCCTTCCTGGCATCACCAATAAGGGACTCTCCGGGCCCCATGCCGCCGGGGCCTCCACCCGGACACGGACTTCATGACCCGCTGCTCCCCGGGCCCCACGTCCGTCTGCCCCCACCCGGACCCTACAGAGCGCCACGGCCCGGCCCCTACCACCTCCCACCCGGCCCCCCTCCGCACATCCCTCCCCCTCTGCACGGGCCGCCGCTCCCGGCTAATGGTTATCCTGGCATGCCCCCTCCCGGAGCAATGGCCGGAGATTTTGGACCGCGACCGGCCAACGGACACGCATTCCTGCCCCGGCCCGGTCCGGGACACCTCATGGATATCCGGGGTCCGCCGCCGCCTCACTTCCGTCCCCCTCCACCTCATCACTTCGGACCGATGCCTCCGCCACATGGTACACAACCTGAACTGAAGGATTCTTCAGCCTTTTTCCAAATCACCTTTTGTCCTTATTAGAAGCTGAAACACCAGAACTCAGGATCAAAGTGTGTATTAATGAAAAGTATTGAAGTGATCTGGTTTAGACCAGAACTGAACAGCAGAGGGCTCCACTTCTGTTTCCAGAGGTCTGCAGAGTTGAGTTGTTCATACACTTTCATGAGTGAATATTAGACACTGTGTGAGTTTGGTAACAGTTCAACAAACCGCTTCCAGAAATAACTGCAGATTGGATTCTGGTGAAAAACAATCGGCCCAAAAAAAGTGTACTGCAACACAAGCTTTAATCATTTAGCCTTTTTTGGTTTTAATTGAAGCGATTGTTTGATTGTGACGGTATCATCAGCCCTATTCACCTCCTTTTGCTCTCGTCCTGTTCAGATGCCCGTGGGCCCATGGGACCACGTCCACCCGTCCCTCCTGACGCCCGCTTCCACAGCGGCCCCCACATGAACCTGCCTCCTGGGGCGCCGCCGCCCCACCCCCCCCTGCAGAACTCTGCGTCCGCTCACGGCGGTCCCGGACAAGACCTGCACGCCAAGCAGGAGGCACTTCAGGACTCAGCAAGGCCAGCCGTTGTGAAGCCTTAACCCCCCCCCCCCCCACCCACCCAACCCCACCCTGAACTTATCACAGTAACACCCCGGATCCAGTCCAAACACCGGTCATGATTATTTTTATGTTTCTGTTCTAAAATTAAAAAAAAAAACATCATTCATGGAAAAACGGTCCTTTTAGATTAATGAATCAAGAGTTTGAATTATGAGGGTCACCACTTTTCTCAGCAGCTTTTTGTGCAATAACACTCGACCATATGCCAGAGGATCTTCATTTTTGTTGATATTTTAATAAATATATAGCTATGATTTTTTTTTTTTTTTTTTTTTTTCTTCATGAGGGCAAATTTTTAAATGTCATTTCCTGTGGAAATTATTTAAAAAAAAAAAAAAGAAACAGGAGGGAGGTTTAGCTTCGAGCATTTCAGTATATCATCATTTTCCCCAAAGCTGTGGCTTTAGTACGGACTGAGAAGCGGTTTATGTAATTTGATGGCCAGATGTATAACTTATTTTACTATGTTGTTAGAACTTTTAATAATAAAGAATGTGAAAGCAAGCGGATGTTCTACGGAGAGATGCTTTACACACACGCTCTGCGCGCAATGAGGCGTCTGCGCCCGACCTGCTCCCACCCTCAAAACGAGCAGAAAATGTTTTCAAAGGGCTTTGAATATTGATTGTTTTGAGCTGATGTTAAAAATATGTCCATAAATCCAAAAGTGTGTCTGACATGAGTGATTTGACCTGCATTGCTTAAGCCTGCGCTACGCGAGACGCTTAGAAACCCCGAGTCTGGGCGTGAAAAAAGGTTTAAATCTTCCGTCCTGGCCTGATACGTTACAGACCAATTCTGCAGCTGTTGACACGTTATGGTTTTTCTTCTTCTTTATTACAACTCGTTCTGGCGCCTCGCACTTTCCTGCAAGAAGATTTATCTTGACCTGGACTTCTGTGTAGGTCAGATTGATTTGCACGGATTAAAAAAAAAACAACAACACAAGAGGAACCTTCTGGTATAAAACCTAGACAGATGCTGCTCTACGACAAACATCCCAACAACAAGCCTCGTTTTTATAGTTTATTAGAAATTACAAGTATTTTAAATGTTTAATACAATCCCACTCAAACCTGTGAGCAAAACACTGAACAGTTCTCTCTCTCTCTCTCTCACACACGCACAGTATATTTTCATCCATTAGTGTATCTTAGTTAATTTACAGTCTTATTTTTTGTTTCTTGTGAAATTACAAAAATAAAATCTAAAATTCAAATATTACAATGCAGGTGTCTTTAGTGGAGAAGCACATCGGCAGGAGTCGGGGTGGAAACTCAAAATGATCTGTCCTTCACTGCCGAACAGACGCGTTGAACCGGGGTAACACTGGATTATAAAACGTTTAATAGAACTAACAGCAAGTCCAGATCTTTCCTACAGGTGCAAGCAGGTACAAACTTCAGTAATGCAACTTTTGTGCATTAGGTGGCAGTAGTGAGACCCTGTACTTTGTCTTCAAAGCAGCTTTTTTTTTTTTTTTTTTTCCCCTTCAAGAGTTTAAAAACTCTCCATACTTGCACCAGTAAATCATTCATAAAACCTTCAAGCTCAGAATCCAAAGTGATGCATCGAAACTACAAGAGACTCCTGATTCAATCAGAAACACAAACTGGCAGAACTCGTAAAATGTATGAAAACGTGCCGCTCCACTGTCATTTTCACCAGATAAAAGAATCACTGAACTAGTAAATGGATCCATGTACCTGCAGTGGAGTCTCGACTGCGTCACTGCAAGGATCTGATATACTTCTAACAGCATGTTCCATTGTGCGGATTCCGATTTAATCATCTTTAATCATGTAAAATGTGAAACTACTCCTGAAATGTCTTTGAAAGGCCAGTATGTAGCGTTCACTGGCATCAAGAGGTGGAGATTTGGTTTTTCGCAACTAATACTGGTAAAGTGCATCTCTTCTTCAGAACTGAACGAACCATAGAAATGACGGAATAAAGACGAAAACATTTTTTTTTTTTTTACTACATGTTATTTATAATGTTGTGAATTTAGAAAAGCACCGTTTTGAGGCTGGCTTAGTCGCGTTAAAAAGATAACGCACACCTGGGAGGGACCTTTCTGCTCTTTCTGAGCCCCGCCAAGGGAGTTTCGTCTGATCTGATGTTAACGGAAACCATTTCAGAATACAGAGAACACCCACTGCTTTTGTTTTGAAGGTTCCTGTAGCAGCCAAATCATGTAACAAAGCCGACAACGTGGTGATTTTGGCCATTTTAAACGCGATAAAGTCAATAAAGTAATAACATTTTGTTAATAATTCAATAAGATGGTAAATCAGTGAAGTAGAATTAAAAGATGTATTAACTATCTTATGACATCATTGGCTTTATTACATTGAATATGTCCAGAAGGACTATGTTATCGTCCAATCTTCCATTATCGATTGAGAGAAGGATCCTGCTTTTCTGAGTGGATGTTTTCTTTCGTGTTGGGCCGATGGGAGAACTTTTCAGACGCAGTCTAGTGGATCCGGAGGGGAGAAAGTCCACCAACCATGTGATTGTGAAGAAATCCACATCCTGGATCCGTTTTTATTTAAGTGATTTAATATTTTTCGAGGAGCGACAGCTGAATATTCAGCATCAAATTCTCCCAAAACTAAAATACAAAAGCAGGAACCAGAAAAAAAAAAAAAAGACCTTAAGGTTTTACCAGCCACACGGTTGCATCTCAAAAATAAGATTGTTATTGAAAAGTTAATTGTTTGGCCAATTAGTTATTTTCATGCAACATGAAGTAAAAAGTTTCCAGGATCTTGAAAGTTGATTGGATTCTATAAAACATGCTGTATTTTCCCCGCAAAATGAGTTTTTGTGAAGTAAATGTAAAAATACATGAAGGTTTTCACTGTTAGAAATACACAGAGAGAGATGCACTTTAGTGAACGTTAAGAAGGTGATGTTGTGCCGAACTTCACTTGAAGGCTGATTGAGTTTGTTCCCCACAAAGGAAGACGAGATGATCTCAACATGCTACAGCTGGAATATTCAAAAGTTTTGGTTCCTTCATCTACTCCTGGTGAACGAGGAGTTCGTTTGTTTTAATTTGTGTGTGTTAAGTGTGTATTTACAATGAAACGGGAACACTTTGTCAGGGCGGACGGCGGATCAGTTCACGGGTCATGATCCTCTGTAGAGTTTGGACAGAACGTCGTTCACATGAGGCTCCTGGGTCTCACGTCCCTGACGTGTTGAGATGTCCAGCTGAAATGTTTGGGACGTCTCGGTACCAGGACCCGGTCCGGCTCACCGACCCTGCGTTCAGCCTCATCTGAACCTCAGATCGCTTTGACGCCATGGCGGCTGCTTCTTCTCATGAGTCTGAACGTGAGTATTGCTGGATGTGATGAGGCAGAGCAGCAGTGGTTTCCTGGATGTTGGCGTGAGAGAGAGGAAGAGGAGCGTCTCCTTAGCTGTCCTTGTGCAACGTCTGATGAAGGTGGAGATAAAGTGGTTTCTTGGTGAGCAGCTGCAGCTTCTTCCTCTTAAAGTCCGTGGGCTTCTTGTACCTGCAAGGTACAAAAACTAGGTTTAGTTTGGTGCGGTAGGAAGATATTCTTCAAGACGGCTGTACATTCAGCGATCATGGCCGCCTCATACCAAACCGCACAAAACATTATTCTCCATCTGCTTATTTCCTGTACAGAAATATACCCGATCAGTGATTCTCAGACTTCAGTTTTATTTCTTATTTGAAGTCTGTTATAAAAGGCTGATGTCAGTGAAGTGAAGAGTAAAATGCAGTTTTTTGAGCTTAAAGGGGAACATTTGCTGCTCATTTTGTCATTTATCCATAAAATCTATAAATTGTAGGAGCCAAATGAGGGGTAATGTGACCACAGGGTGGCGCTGTGGCTATATAAGGTGAATGTATTTGCTGTAGTTGCACTTTGAGCACAATAAAGCTTCGTTTGTGGCACAAAGGAACATTATACGACCAAACAGCACAACAGCCACGCCAAACTGGGGTCAGTGTTCCCTCAGTAACCGGTACAGGACCGCATTCTTTAATAAATATATTTTATCCGATCGTAAGTTCAATGGCGCATGCAGCAGCCTTCCGTCCACTCACAGCTCGATGACGATCGGTCCCGGTTTGATCTCGTCCATTTCCATGAAGGCGAAGCATTTCGTGCTGGTGAACCTCTTCTTGGGTTTGTAGTGCTTGAACTCGAAGAAGATGGCCGCTCCTGGAGGAGGTGAGAGCAGAGCGTGAACACAGACCCCGGTCAGCTCTGGGTCACACTGTGGAGTCCTGCTCAGCGCTGCAACGATCAATAACTAAACCATTTGGTCCATTTTAACCTAAAATGTTTGAACCATTATATCACAATATAGTCCAATAAAGTAATAAATCATAATTCCATTATTCACAGTTGCTCCAGTCCAGGTTGGGCTGGAGCGACTCTGTCTGCGCAGAGCGTCCATGTTCTACCTGAGGACTTCCCTCCATTCACCGGCGCTTCGTCTGGATTCCGTTGGAAGTGGTTTTACCTTTGGGTAACTTCTCCACGTGTCTCTGGATCTCCACGTCCACACCGAAGTGGATGTAGGTGTCCTCCTTCCTGCTGGCCACCGGGGTGTCCTGCACCGGGTTCACATCCACGCCGTTCATGTCTGCCGACGGAGGAAGGAGAGAGGCGGCTTGACGGAGGCGCTCGCCGTGGGAAGACTGAGAAAACAAACGAGCTCGGAAGCGCCACGCACCTTTGACGCTGATGGTCAGGTAAGGATCGATGCACTGTCCCGCGTCCTTCAAGCCAATTTTCTCGATCTTTATCGTGAGTAGTGTCATCCCAGGCTCTGACGGTAACCGCGGCAACAAGGTCCCTGCACAAGGACAAAGGTTGGTGAAAAACATAAATAAGATCTTAAGAGACTCTTTTTTTTAAAAATAAAATTTGGCTTTTGTTTCCCCTGTTTGGGCGGCAGGAGTGACAGTTTGCGCCCAAAATAAATAGAAAAAGGTTTTAAAGTTCTACTAACAACTTTGTTCTTGTATCCAGGATATAGACAGAAACACACGCACACGCACACGCACACACACACACACACACACACACACGGCGAGTGTGAACGAGTGTGAATTACCAGGAGCTCGAGGTGGAAAAGCCTCAGTTGAAACTGCTCCTGCTGCAGCGTCCTCCTCCTCCTCCTCCAGCTCCAGGTTCTCCTCTTCGCCCGGGGCCAGGATTTTCCTGACAAACACAATCAGTCCACTCATCACACGTCAGTTTCTCCCAGATTGTTGTTCATGATATCAAGAAAAAAAAAAAAATCACAAAACTACAAGAGAGGTGTTTGTATATATACTAGACTTTCACAATAAAACCATCCAATCATTTTCACAACCGTCAAATCTAAAGAAAAATATCAAATACGTGCGACTTGATTCAATTTGCTTCGTTCAGTGTGAAACTATCAGCTCCAATTCACGCACCATGTTAAATAATGAATTTCTTTGTGACCAGGATCAAAGTTACTGCCAAAATTCTAGTTTACAGAAATGTTTTGGAGTTTTTATAATCTACATTGTCAATGGAAACGCCGAGCTGAATACGAATGTAAACCCTGTCGCTTTGGGTTTTACCTTAAGGGCACCGGCTGGACGTCGAAGGGAAACTCCTTGTTGTAGGTCAGTATATTCTTAATGACTGTAAGAAGAAAAAAATATATACGGTTTTATCATTGCATTACGTCTTATGATCCAGAGTTATAGGAGCTCGCAAACTTACTGTTTTCCAGTTTTTTCAGGTCTTCTAACTTGAACTCTTCTTTTGACTGAGCGCACTGAGGAAACAGACAAAACGGGACAAGAAGTCCTTTAGGAAGTGAAAAGTCCAAAACACATCAGCGCCTTTTTAATCTTCTGTGATTGTGATGAACTCATCAGTGTCGCCGTAGTTTGAAAGAAACAGGGAGAGTAGAGGGAATTACAGAATGTGACCTTAAGCATAATAAAGGTTTTGGTGTAAGATGAGAGTCATGACTATCACATTTAGCAGCTCTGAGATAGTATGACACTAACTGCAATATATTCATTTGACCACCAGGGGCGCACTTAGGTTTGCATTATGTGGAGAGTCAGTTCAGGTGATGAGGATTACCGCACAGATGTGGGAATATCTCTGATAATTTCTACATTTTGACAAGTTATTCTGATCATACTATGAGCTAACCTATTATATTTTGAGTCCCAGCTACATGTGGCCAAATGTTTTGCTCCTTTTGAAAATGTAAATAGTGTAATAAAAACCCAGTGATCGATTAACTAAGGCGTAACATTGTTGAAATTGCAGTTCTTTTATTCAGATTTCACATTTGACATGTGTTGCTAAGATACTTTAATAAATGGGGACTTCTTAATGGTATATTACTACAAAAACAAAGATTCTGAGTTACAGTTATACAACATATTGCTATTATTCACTGGTTCAGCACTCTTGAAATCAAATTGCCTGCCGAAGAGGCATGTTTTTAAAGCGTAGGCTCAAAACCTTCCTTTTTAATAAGACTTTTATGTGTCCCCATTTTTACCTGTTGTGGGACTTTAGAACTTTTATTTATTATATGTATATACAATGGCAGAGGGTGGGCGGGTGGGTATCACTCTGTTTATATTCTATTTTCACACTTTGTGCTGCATTTGTTTGTACTAAAAATGTTCTAGAGATAAAGTTTGATTTAGTTTGCGCTGCATGTGGCCCCTGAAGTGAAATGAGTCCGACTCTCCCGAGCTGAGAGGATGCCGAGGGTGGAGAAAGGAGGGTAAAACACACAGAAGATGATCCAAAGAAGTCATCACAAACCTGCAAACTGGCACTCCTCATCTCCAGGCATGTTGCAATCTTCCCTAAAGTTTTCTAGAATACAAAGAGAGGGTTTCAGTCAATGATCGGCGCTTCCTGTTCAGATTACAGATAATGATTACCTTCTGCTCCTCTGTGAAGTCCGAGGAGTTGGTTGACTGGCCCTCCTTCTGCAGCTGTCTGGCCAAACTACATTAACAGAGGCAAAACTTTAATAAATAACACTCATGTGGACTATGAGGTTTGTTTTTTGCGCCCCCTGGCGGTGAATTTTTATTTTATTTTACTAATTTGACATTTTACATTATTTGTGCAGATATTGGAGGGGAAAAAAACAGTAATTATGGGATTAAAGGAGATGACATGTCGAAGGCTTGGTTGGAGAAGCTGATGTGGGCCGAGGAGGCGGAGGGAGCATTCCTCAGTGAGCAGATGAAACCGAGCCAGAACAATGAGAGGGTGGGGCGGACTGTTTCTCAAAACTCTGAGGAGCGTCTGGCCCGATTCTGCTCCGCATGACACACAACCGAACACACTGCAGGCAGCCCCGCTTTTCCATGACTGGATGGAGGGATGCAACACACACACACACACACACACACACACACACACACACACACACACACACACACACACACACACACACTGCCACATCACGTCATATACAGGCAGGGTGTTTCTCCACCGCTGAAAGCGTACTGACAGCCCGGGTGATAACTTCTTGTGCGCGCGCGCACAACACACACACACACACACACACACACTGTCATCATGCACCGCCATCTCCGTTATCTCCCCGCACGTTCGAGGAGGAGACGGCTCGAGGCGGAGAGGAAAAGAAGCACGCCGCCCCGGCGCGCGGCGCTCGGCAGGAGGCGGCGGCGTAGAACGACACGAACACGCACACAGACAAACACACACATGTTGAATGCAACTTACATTTGGTACTCGTCTATCGCCTCCACCAACTGTCCCCACGAGTCAAAGTCTGTGCCTTTCCTGAAGCTCGCGTGCCATTTCTGGACAGTCTTTTTGACATCAGACATTTTGGCGGGGCGGTGCTCGCGGCGCTCTCAGGGCAGCATAGCCGGGGAGGAGGCTCATATACGGGGCGTCAGTGGCGGCCGCGGCGGCGTCCCCGGCCGGGTGTATGTGCTGTCCAAACCGGTGACACCCCGACCAAGCCCTTTGTGCTGCCGCTGCTGCTCGCGCCCCGACGCATCCGCACCAGAGAGGAAGTCCCGCCCGGAGCCCGGGGTGCGCGCGTTTCTGGACGCGGGGTCGCCCGAGTACACAGCGGTGCCACAACACCGCTGCACCACAATAGAATAGAATAGAATAGAATAGAATAGAATAGAATAGAACAGAACAGAACAGAACAGAATAGAATAGAATAGAATAGAATAGAATAGTGATTGCTGTACAATACCGCTAATGAACTGCAAGTAAGAAAAATATGTAGTAGAGATGTATTAACAATAATATAAGAAAAATCTAAACATGATAACAATTAAATGAGAACTAAAGATGCGAGCAGCGTCGAAAGGGTTCTTGCTACTGTCAACTGAATAGTGGACAGATGTGCCAACGTTTTTAAAGTTCTGCCCGGTGCGCCATCACCATAACGTTCTGCTGGGCTGTTTTTATCTGTGTTTCTGTACACCCTTGACCTTCACTGCATCCTGGAGCGAAGCTCTTTCAGACGAGTCCACTAATGTTACTGTTGACTGTTTTCCGTCTCCTTTCTTCACACCAATGGCCAGCATGTCCTCCTTCACTGTATCCACGAGTGTCCTCACTGGCCTTCCTCCTCTCAACTTGTCTGGCAGCTCCATTATCAGGATCTTTTCCTTACATAGAAACCATGTTTCCCACAGATATGACCAAACATGTCAACCTCATCTTCCTCACTTCCCCATTAATGGTGCTGTCAAATCTTAAGACAACAGGTTCAAGTGTCACTGACTTCTAGTACATTCCCATGAATTAACCAGGTCCACTTCCAAGGCTTCTTTACTCACTTCATGTTAATCACACACTCTTTATTGACGCAGTTCTTTTCGGACTGTTTATGTAACTCAAAGTACTTTACAGTCATTTGACAAAAACACACAAAAACATTGCATGCACGAGAGGTGTGGACTTGAGTCATGTGACTTGGACTCGGGTCCACTCTTGTGACTGTTTTGATGACTTGTGACTTGACTTGGAAAACTAAAAGAAAGACTTGAGACTCGACGAGGACTTGGAAATTAAAGACTCTGGACTTGATTTGACTTGAGACACGGTGATTTGAATGACTTGAGTGTTGTTGATTTTGCGGTTTCAGTTTTATATTAAACTGGCGGTGTGTTTCTTGTCTTCAGTTGGAGAAGACTACTTGCTGTACAGAGGTCACTTCTGGTGTAGAGAGAAATGGTGGCGCTCTCTCTCTTGTTCACAGTATGGTGCTCTTAAATTTTCGTAGCTTCCTGTCGGAGTTAATCTAATCAAAGTCAAAGTCGCATAATTTGTCAGTTCAGCTACACATTTTCACACATATTGAGAACCGAAATAGCTTTATCTTCTCACACGACATTAAAAAACAAAACAAAAAAAGAAATTGCACACGCTAAAATATACAGGTTAGAATATAATAATTCATCAGTGAAAAAAAGTATATATTTAAATGTTAAAATATAGATTTGTCTTGACTACAAAGAAGAAGTGACTGTAAAATAGCCTTTTCTCCCCCTCTTAGCTTTATCTAATGTTACTGAAAGTAAAATAAATGTTCATATTCTGGCCCTGGAAGTATTTTTTGGTTAAAAATGCAAACTACAAAGAATGTTGCTGTCTCTGCTGCTGCTGTTAATTTAATAATGTGAGATGCACAAATGAGGCATGTGCGCGCGCGCCCTGGGTTGTATATAGCCTGTGCATTTATGCATTTATTTTAGTGAAGTCTAGTGAAGCTTATTGAATATGCTTCACTATACTTAAATATAAACCCTACAAAGAGCAAACATTATCGTGGGTGCTTCCAGGAAAGTTTTCCGTCGCGCTTTTCTTTTGAAAGGCCACAGAGCGTGCCTCCGGCTTCCGGTGTATGGCGGCAACTCGTAACGCAGAGGGACACATCACCACACAAAGTGGGCTAATTTGTTTGACAAACCGATACAAAGATGGAAAATACAACGGCCGCAGAGGATAAATTATCCTCCTCGGAGTTTTTCTGTTTAATGAGGGTGGGAAGAAACTCGGACTGGCTGTATTTACCCGAAAACTCCCCGGTACAGTTCTGCTAATGTTTACAAGAAGCTAGCTCGACTCCACTGTGGATTTTACGTTTCTCCGTGGGGTTTTATTCCCCCACATGTCATGTCGAGGAGGAGTTACAGAGCTGCTGTTTGTGCTTTCAGACCAGCATCGGACGTGGTGTCACAGTAAACTACCAGCTGCTGTCTCGGAGCTGCCCCTTGATGATCTCCCGGATGCATTGCACCGTCTACCCAAAGTCTGGACAACAATGGACCGTCGTGGACAACCAGGTGGCCTGATGCTGTTTCCCCGCCTCTGTGTCCCGTGTTATGTTGGATAAACACACTGAGAGAGGAGTGAACCTGCTCTTTTCAGTGAGGCACACTCCCAAACACTGGCCTGCCTATAAGACTCCCCATCTGCATAAACACAGATCACATCCACGAGCAGTTGAAAAAACTAGATTTACTTATTTGTTGGTAACTGCAGCTGGAAATACATGCACAGCCTCTTTACTTTACATCATACTTAACTCAGCTGGTCCCCATATATACAATAATCATCTCTAAACTGCAGACCTCAAGCATACCCACAAGTTTTTTCTGTTTTTGAGGTTTCAGATATTAACTATGTAATTTAAAAAATAATTTCAAAGTTTGCAGAGGTGCACTAAGATATCTGCTGCTGTGAGTATGATAAGAAGCCGCTGCTAAACTAAGCCCTCCTCTCTTTCTCAGACTCTTAACGGTGTGTGGGTGAACGGGAGGCGTATACCCCCGTTGGAAGATTATCCGATCCAGGTTGGAGACTCGATACAGATTGGCGTTCCCGTGAACGGAAATGAACCGGAGTTCAGCTACGTCCTCGCCCAGCGACAACCCCAGGACGTCACGTTCTGCACGACGAGGCGGACCGTTGAGACTGCTGACAATCCGGAAAAGCCCAAGAGGAAGCGGACGGCGGATGAAGACGAGCCGTCCACCTCGGGGCCGAAGCGCGTCCGCTGCTCCTCCCTCGATCGGCCCTGTCCCCTGTCTGTGAAGCGGCAACGGCTGATCAAACGCGTGAAGCAGCAGCAAGATGTGGACCGACCTCTCAGTGACACAAACAACACCTCCGACCTGGACCAGCTGCAGATGTAATCCACCTTTTTAAAAGAAAAAAAAAACATTCAACTGTGTTAATTTTGACCCAAATTTCTCATCAACTAAATATTTAATTTAAAAGTGGAAATCTGTTCTCTGAAAGTTCATTTTGATAACAAAGATGTAGAGTTTAGTTTCATAATTGTTTGAAATTGTGTTACAACTACGGTCAATAACACCAATGTAAAGATTAACACACACAGTTTCCATTTGAAGGATTTATCTCTGCGACTCCAGTCACTTAAGTGACTTAATGTTTTTAGCAGTTTAACAGTTTTCCATATTAATAACATAGATTATGGGGAAAATGCGGTTCCGCATACATTGGCGGGAGGTATGCGCTCCTATGTGTAATCTTGTTTGTTTTCAGGTACAGCAAGAACATCGTGATTTTGAAGGGTCAGGTGGCCTTGCTGGAAGGAACGCACAGACATGGCGCAGAGGACGTCACAGAGGAACGTGACCTGGAGACCATCCGGACCAAAATGTGCCAAATGGAAAAATTAGAAAAGTCCTTCAGTGAAAGTAAAAAACAGCTCGAGGTGAGACTCTGCTCGAGGGAGACGTCTTTCTACAGGAAGAAATTAGAAGTGGCGGCTATTAAGAAAGAAAAGATTCATGTAACCCACCAAATGTTGCCACTTCACATCGTTAAAGAGTCAAATTATGTCTGCATGTTGCTGGTCGGAAGCATGATATTTCAAAGTCGATTTTATTACAGCTTATCTCAGGGTTTGTTTGTTTTTTTTCGCACGAGAACGGCAAAATTATGCTTGAGTGTGTTGGCCGAGGGAGATGTTAAATAACGTTTGATCACTGACTTTGATGGACGTGGCGATCGTGTGCTCACCTGGTCACACTGCAATCTGTACGCGAGGAAATACTCTGTGACACCTGACCGCCGTGTACATTATCACACAGATAAATCTCAAGTCTGTGACGAGAAGACATGACACACACCACAACCATCTGGGTGATGTTTTTAATCAAAATGTAAACTCTTCCATGTTCAGGAGCAGAAAATCGAGCAGCTCGAGGAGCATCTGAAGTGTCAGCTGGAAAACGCCTTACAAGAGGTATGAAGTATCAAACGATGGAGAAATACATTGAAGTTGTACTTATGTTTAGCAGGGCATTCAAGTATCTACAGAAATATAACGTTTAATGTGTTTCGAATGTTAATTTTGCACATTAGGTGACAAGAGTGAGTCACTTGCTCGAACTACTTAGACGATAATTCTTCCTACTGAACTGTGATCGATTTAAAATACTGCTAACACGTCTATCCGATTCCATTTCTTTGAAATTATGATAGAATAAGAGGCGGCGGTGTGATCCTGTTTCTTATCAGATCAGAGTTCCGACCCTCTGTCGCAGCTTTGTGTGCATCTTTGTTACGACAAATGTTTTTGGTTCCCCACAACTGGCCGATGCAGCAGACAAGTGACATCAAACCACCTTAACACACTTTAACAACTGCATGTGCTCTTTTTTGATTTGAATGCATCTTCAACATCACCAGCAAAAGAAGGTGATGCAGGAGCTCGTCGACTCTCGGCAAAGCCTTGAAGATAAACTGTTGGCCACAAACAAAGAACTGGAGGTACAGTCAATATGATATTTTGATTACTATTGTACTTTTTTGTTTTTGTTTTTAGCAGCTTGCTGATTTTCTTCTTTTTTTTCATAGAAGGAGAAAGAAAAGGCAAAGGCACAGAAGGAAGAAGTCGTAACACAAGTGACCGAAGTCCTGGAGAACGAGCTGCAGTGTATCATCTGCTCAGAACTTCTAATCCAGGTGAAGTTGACTTTCTTAACGGTGTCTTTACAGACGAGCTGAACTCTCGAGAAGCTTTTTGAGTCAGACGAAATGAAAATTGCTCCGCGGGATAAACAAGTGGAACTGTAATCTTATGTTGCTATTCCCCGCAGACCTGCATCCTGAACTGTGCCCACAGCTTCTGCAGTCACTGCATCAACGCGTGGCGCCTGAGGAAAAACGACTGTCCCATCTGCCGTATGGCCATCCTGTCTCAGACGCGGTGCCTGGCGCTGGACAACTGCATCGACAGCATGGTGGAGAACCTGAGCGCAGACATTAAGGCGAGGCGGCAGAGCATCATCAATGAGAGGAACGCCGCCAGGTGCGTTCGATTCAGTGTCCTTCAGGAAATCCCCGACTGCGGCATGTTTTTGGTGATGTTAAGCAGATTGAAGCAATCTCTCCAAGTTGGCAAACCTCTTTGTGTGTCGAAGCGTCTGTGTTTCTGACCGTTTCTTCCTCTGTGTTTTCAGGCTCTGACCTCACAACGACTTCATCCACGGCGCTGGCGACATTAATAGACCGCAGCATGAGCTGTGATGCCATGTAAATAATAACTCTATCCCACTGTTCTGGGGTGTTGTATAGTTTTGTGTTTCTCTTGGGTGTGTCAAAGAGGATTAAAGATTAAAAGCTCTGAAGTTGTTTTCAACTGAGTTCTTTCTGTTGTTATCTGTATATAATTATTCTGAATTAATTTAAATAAAGATTCTCTCCTGAACCTTCACAGTCATTCCTGCTGGCAGGTCCTGATACTTCTATGTATTTCATTTCCCTCGGATAGATAAAGTATTCACTCAGTTAATTTAATATTGTATATGATTGGCCAATCAGAAAACTGATCATTGTGGAATAGTAATAATAATATTAGTGTCAATTGGTAGAACTTTAAGATTCTCATCACATCCAAAGTGACTTTCATATATATGTATTTTTATAAATGTATATTTTTTTTACTTGCACTTGGAATAAATTGTTTTTTTTTGCTTTCACATTTTTCTTTAGGTAGAACATAAATATATGTTTTTGTAGGAATCTTTACTTCTAAGTAGATCATTGATTATTTCTAATCATGGATGTAATGTTTTTTTGGTATATGTATGCAAGGGTGGACATTTAATTTGGGAACTCTTTAGGATGGGGTTTTAACAAATCGATCTCTGAATGCTTCCAGTGTCCATTTAAGTTTAGATTTAATGATTCATTCGGTTTTACTGACACATTCATAAAATGAAATCTAGATAAATATTTTTCAGTATTTGGATTAAAAGCAGAAATCATCGGGTTTGGGTTTGTGAGGCCCTGTACTGTGTTTCTTTTGGTCAAATACCAAAAACCAAAACATTTTTCCATTCACAAACAAAATGGAATTTCCACTCTTGATCATCATGGTCTCGCCTTAAAGAGGCATCTTGAAATCTAAGTCATGCCTCTGTTATACACTAGGTGGCGGTGTTGAGTCGTGTTATTACACCACTGTAATACCTTGAGCTTTGGATATGAATTATAAATGTCACATGAAACACAAATATTACATATTGCATCTTCAAAAAAGAAAAGATGAATGGCTTCTTCTCTTCATATACAGTTGAGTAAAGAAAATAGAAAAGTCAAATGTTTTAAATAATTTTTACACTCATGATATAAACATTTCTAGTTATGTAAACTATAGTTTAAACACTAAAATGTTCAAACATGGATTCAAAAATATTTTATATGTTTTTGTTGTATTATTACAATTATTAAACAAGCTCACAATTCATTCACTAGTCTAAATGTTCCCTCCCGTTTCATTTCATCCTAAAAGCTTTGCTGTACTTGTATAACGTTTCAATAAATGTGAGATAATCCCTTGTGGCTGTGCAGTATTTCACGTCGAAATGTTCCTGCAAATCTCTGCTGGAGTCGGCACCACGTTTTAAAAAAGTATTTTCTCAGGGAAAAAAAAACAAACAAATAAACTTCATTTTGCTAAATCCTTCAGTTTTTTTTGTTATTTTTCCTAGTGATTACACACAATGCTGCGTTGCTTAGCAACTAATGCCATGGCTCCTTGGGCTCCCTGAAAGAAAAAGGAAGTGCACACGGTGCAGAACCTGTAGGCAGGTGGCAGGGATCCTGCACGTGAATAGTCCAACCTCTTACACAGACCTTTGTTTGGGGCTTTGTACTAAAAAAAAAAAAAAAAAACATGTGTTCAGCAGTCCAGTCTCGAATGTCATATTCATGAGAAAAAAACAAAACAAACATCCAAGCCAGTACTGTGCTGTTGATTTTATTCCACAA
Source organism: Lipophrys pholis (assembly GCF_963383615.2). Classification (NCBI taxonomy): domain Eukaryota; kingdom Metazoa; phylum Chordata; class Actinopteri; order Blenniiformes; family Blenniidae; genus Lipophrys; species Lipophrys pholis. Next base: position 15,804,971 of record NC_137649.1, read on the forward strand.
GAATTATGATTTTTTGTTATAACAGTACAGAAAAGAGTAATATTTACATTGATGTGTGGAGGAGTGCAACTTAGAAATAAAAAAAACAACAGAAAAGTTCATTTTTTTATATATTAATTCATTAATTTATCTGACTAAGAGAAGGTGGGGGAAGCGATAAAATAAATTATCTTTAAAATGTATGTTTGCATGTAAATTAAAAACAAAACAATATGGCAGTTTGGAAACTGAGCTTTGTTAGGGCGGAAACAAAGATTAAATCGCTAATATTTTAGCTTTTTCTCATAATTTCTAGGTAAATCAATGCAAACAAAGCAAGAAAGAAAATTCTATTGGCATTTACTTTGGGTTAGACCCTTTGTAATTCCAGGGATAATGTTAAGACGCACACATTCACATTTTATCTTGCCAGAAAATAGTATTATTTATTCCACTTTTGTCTTTCTTTTTTGTACTGAACATCTATAATAATTTCCTAATCCGCATCAGAACAGACGTACAGGGCTGATGGGGGATCCTGTGCAGCTCTTGCATGATGGAGGAACCCCCACCACCTCTGACTTTACCCAGAGTGCACTGGGAGTTTGCCTCCTGTGCTGTGGATGGCCGCCGTCATGCCAGTCCATTAAAGCCAGAGTACGAGAGAAGCGTGTGTGTGTCAGGCCGTATTACACGAGGATGACAGTGATGGGCTCCCTCGGGGCTACAGTCGGAGCCTCTCATTCCTCCGTCCGGCCCTGAGTCCCACTCTGAGTACCCTCACCGGGCCAGAAACAACCACCCCTCTCTCTGCCTCGGCCAAGCTCTCCTCCTCAAAGAGAGAAACAGAGGCAGCTTCTCTGCATACCTGTCTTTATGTGAACATGGGAAATACTCCTCACGTTATATAACTGCTGAAGGCAGCTTGAGCTGAAAGAAATCGCTTTTTACATGAAAGTTAATCTGTGATGAATGTGATGCTTTTCTCATCATATATTATAATACACTTACTAAGAGTAACTGTCAGATGACCACTGTAATGTTGCTTCAGCTTCAATTTAGACTGAGAAGTTAGATTATATGTTCTCCCTCTGTAATAGTATGCAGTATATTTCACATTATCATAGATGTGGTTCTGGATGTACAGTGTAATAGGAATCTTATATGATAGCAGCAACATCCGATTCTAACTCCACATCCTCCCAATGCAATTATCTCTTATAACCAAATGTGAAATGCCAGTCTCAGTCTGGGTCACTGGATACGCTTTACATAGAAAAGAACTTGGCTTTAAATGACTAACAGCCGTGAGTCTCTTGACTGTACACTGTGGCTGTGCACCTGCTTCATGTTGTTGTTTGTGAGACTCATGGATCCTCTCCAATATGCTCTTTTCCAAAAGGCCCGTCGTCCACATCCGAGGTCCATCTGGCAGTTTTGTGGAACGGGACTGTGTTTCACAGCTTGATCTCTGTTAAGTCACATTGCCTCAGACGACGCAAAAAGCTCAAGTGCTCCTCCCACTCCTCTTCGTGTTGTTTTATGTTCATGTGAAAAGGGAAATTGCAACTAGGGGTTTGCATTTGCAGAATAAAATGCAACTGTGAATCAAAGGAGATCTCAGCATCTCCATGGCAACAGACGCTGACCTGCTTGATCCGCATTTTTTTTTTATTCATTTGGACACGGTTAAAGATATGAAATACTCTTTGGATCCCTAATGTGTGAATGTCTTTAGCATTCACACAATAATCCATCTATTCATCTTCTTATCCACTTAGTCCGTTTGGGGACGCGGTGGCAGAGGAGCTCAGGCATCCGTGTCCCCGGCAACTTCCTCCAGCTCTTCCAGGCCTCCTCCCAGTTTTACGTGCCTGCTAATCAGATACCCGAACCACCTCAACTGGAGGAGTAGCGGCTCGACTTTGAGTCTCTCCCAAATGGCTGAGCTCCTCACTCCATCACCGAGAGTGACGCCTGCCACCCTTTGGAGAAAAGTCATTATCGGCCACTTGTACCCGCGATCTCATTCTTTCGGTCATGACCCAAAGTTCACGGACAGGTTCCGAGATACTTGTCACAGGGACACGCCTCTGGAGACAGGCCAGGGGGTGGTGATCGCCGGCGCCTGGTGACTGTTTAGCCTACATGTGCTGGTCGGGCACAGCCCAAACAAGAGATGTGGGAAGGCTGCGTGGGCCCACCACCCAGAAAGACCAACATCAGGGAGCGGTGATTGATTAATTGATTAGTAAATATGTCTGTGGTTTATGCTGCCACAAGTACAATATTTAAAATGTATTTTTGGGGCTTCATAAGTCACAAGAATAAATCTATTTTTCTAAAATGTCCTCAAAATATCAAATCATGCAGCTATTATTTTTATACACTTGCATAGTGTGTGCTGTGGAGGCTCCAAGTAAGTGGAAGTAAGTTGCATTCAGGGCTCCTCGGAAATGTTGGTTTCAAGTCGGGAGTCATGACAGAAATGTCCACCCGTTCCTGTAATTGCGTTTTCTTGAATTTGTTCATTTATTTAACCTTTCTGAAACACAACAACAGACTCAATAAACGCCTTTGTTTTATCCTAATTATTTATCTGTACAATCGAAACTTACGGACAGAAAGTGCATATTTCCTTGAAGCTCTCAATATACCATGGGTGCCGTTACCATGGAGACGGATAAACGTCGATAATAAACTGCAGATAATACCGGTTTAGTAAAGGGGTCTGCTTGATTCTGAATTGAAATTGAAAAAAAAAAAAATCATCAACAACTCGTGAGATTAGAAGCTTGTCTTTCTTGGTAATCAACAGAGGAGTGAACTAATAGCACAGAAAAGGTCTTTATTGAAGCCACAAGAGGCCAGAGCCCTGCTGGACACAACAACAAGATGAAGAGGAGGATCTTTGCTGCAGATCCAAGTTGGACACTGGTTTTAGTGCCTAGTTTGTCCAAACTGTGCTTGCTAACCACGGTGAATAACTTTGAAGGTATGATGCTTTTTTTTTTTTTTTTTCACTTCATGACTGGTTCTTGATGTGATGATGGGCATCTATTTTCCAATCAGTTTCTTCTGTAAGACCAGCACAAAGAGAGTTGCACTAATGAAAAGGAGGAATGATCAATACATGAAATGCAAAAATGTATCCTGCTGAGTTGTAAGCCTTTTAATTCTCACGCTGTTATTCAGATGATTTTTGTCATTGTCTAAATATGGGTCCGATTCAGGTCAGAGTCCATGATCACACCATGATTTTCTTGCTTTTTCATTACTTATGGCGTAAAATGAGCCATACTTTCTGTCTTGTTAATAAAATTAAATATGTGTCCACCGATTTAGAGAGCACACTTTATAATACTCAGTCAAAGTTGCACATCTTTGGGGACTGGTCACTAAGTTTAACCCCAAATGTTGGAAAATGTATGGGAAAACCCCCCACAAAGCTTTCGAGCAATCGACAGAATATTTCATCAAAACATTTTCCTGCCCATTTTACTCCTCCACCTTGAAAAGTTAACCATTGTTTTCAGGTTCCCTTCCTGGGTTGCGACTGCATATGCTGTGGGCCGCATGTTTCATGTTTTACACCACAAACCCTGAATAGTTGTGGATTCTAGGAATTTATGATTTTTTTTCCCCCCCTCCATTTCAGTTGTTGCAAAAACGCCAATATTTGAAGAACTTAAACCTCCAGAGAAAGACTTCATCGAGGAGAGGCTGTCCCTTGACCTGCCTCTGCATGTGACGGCCAGCCTGGTCTCTGACGGGGTCTTCTGGAAGCGGTGCTGCAAGCAGAGGTGGAAACTTTGCGATGTGTCTCATTACAGCCACAGCTGGAAGCGAATGTTCTTCGAGAGGCACCTGGAGAACATTATTGAACTTTTCATTCCGGGCGTGACTGAGCCTCAGGCAGTCCTAAACGTGGTCCCGTTTTGTCAACACTACGTTAAGAGGTTGGACATCTCCCAGCTGCTGCTGCCAATTAAAGAACCTCAGGAGGAGGAAGACGTGTTCAAGTTGAATTTAGAGCCTGAAAATGAAGTCAGCGAATCTAAAATGGACCACTTTGACTTCAGTATCCTGCTGGACAAGCTGACAAACCTGGAGGAGCTCAGTTTGGTGTATCGAGTCAAACAATGTGGGATGAACTTTGAATGGAAGATGTTTGAGATGACGGACCAAGACTGCGAGTTGCTCGCCAAGGCCCTGAAGTCCTGTGAGACTTTGAAGGTCAGCACAAATCCCTCCTTATTTATGGCACATTATATTTTACAGATAATGGATTCTGATCGGTTTAAATTTGTTTTATAGAAGTTTCTTGACATTTAGGAAAAGCTTAATTCAATGATCAACAGACATAAGTATGAAATGTGATTATATATTTTTTATTAAAACCTGGTGCTGGAACACTTTTAAGACCACAGTGGGCCTTCAAACAAGCCCCCAACCTCCTGACTGTTGCATGGAGTTAATTATGGTCAAACACAAGGCTTTGAATTATTTCTTCATGGTGGCCAATAAAAAGTAACCGATCTCTTGCTGTGTTACTCCTCCAGGTCCTGAGGCTCCGTTTCAGCCAGGTTGAGGATAAAAAGTGTCGGGTTCTGGTGAAATCCCTTCTGGACCACCCGTCTCTGAGGGAGCTCGATTTCTCCTACAACCTGATCGGAGATCGAGGAGCCAGAGCCATCGGCAAACTCCTCTCGAGGAGTCATCTGGAGATCCTCAATCTGTCTGACAACAAAATAAGCAGCCACGGAGCCCAAGCTATCGCCCATGCCTTATCCAAAAACGCCACTCTTTTGTCGCTCAACCTGCATTTCAACCACCTGACGGACGAGGGGGGTGAGGCCGTTGGCGGGGCCTTGATGAACAATGAAACCCTGCGTCACCTGAACCTCGCGGGCACTGGTGTAACCTGGCACACTGCTGTTTCCCTGTCCAAAGTGCTGCAACGGAATAACACACTGAAGAGCATTGTTCTCTCCTGTAACA
>NC_137649.1:15814950-15847450 GCF_963383615.2 Lipophrys pholis
ATTCAATTTGCACCGGGCTTCTTTGTTTCTTCTTCTTCTTCTAAATGGATTAGAGTATTGCGTTTACAGGTGAACTTATCAGACTCAGCCACCGTCAGACGGTTTTACATGCAGAGAATTACATGTTCGATTATGGTAGTAATCAGACCTGTTCACCACGTGTGAACAAAAGCTTAATATATTCCCATTGAGCCAAATCACAGGATCAACATGACACCTGTCTCACGGTTTCCTTTTTCATTCAGGCGACCTTTAATTGTCATCTCCTTTTCATTTCTCAGCGATTTCTTCATCTGCGGCTGAGTCACGATCCTGTTTAGGTTTCAAATACTAGGAAGTGTGAGTCATGTCTCAGATCTATAAATATCACATTTACAGTAGAATGTGACTCCCTCTTGGCTTTCTGTGGTTAGTCAGCTCTCTGTATGTGACACTTTGGCAATATGGTCTTTATGTCTGTTTTTCCCTGACTGAACCAGAGAATTGTTCTTCTCAGTTGTAGTAACCTGTCCATGGCTCAGAAGTCTGTGTCATCCAAACCCAGTCGGTAACGCGGCTTCTCAGCCTCAGCGCGTGCCGTTCGCATCCGGGCCTCTGACGAGTGCGGCGGCTCCGGGTCATAGCGAAGTCTCCACGCAGGAGCCGTTTCTGTGGAGGGAGCGGTGGTCGTGATTGAGGCAGCCTTCGTTGCGATGCACGATGAGAACCGGGAAGTACAGAGCGTCCTGATAGGCGGGGGGGTTCTCCTCGCCGGCCTGCTGGCCTGACAGACAGCGCGTGCTCTCGGTGGGGCGGGAACGCTCGTTCAGACTCCCGCTGCTCCTCCACAGGCAGCTCCGCTGGGAGCCGTACAGCCGGCCCAGAGAGAAGCGGCTGGCGCTGAAGGGGATGCGGGGGCTCGCCGGGTTGCAGATACTCAGGGCGCTGCGGGAGAAGATGGAGGAGCTGCTGATGGCGCGGTGGCAGCACTCGCAGTTCTGCCTGTAGCTGCCGTAGCCTCCGCACACGGAGTAGCTGTTACAGCTCCCCGAGAGCTGGGCCAGGTCCATGAGCACCGCCTCCGAGTAGCTGGGCACCAGCTGCTGGTTGGAGCGGATGTGCCACTCCAGCTCTGTGCTGTCGATTGTGTTGACGCGTGGGATGTGTCTGCAGTACGGCCGCTCTTCAGACGGGGTCACTGGCACGTAGTCAAAGCCAAACAGCTTCTCCACGTGGTAGTGCGCGCAGGCAGTACGGTACTCCGTCAGCACCCGCAGGGGCCAGGAGAAGGTGAAAGCGGCAGCTACCCAGAAGGTGGAGTTGGTAGCGTACCAAGGGAGGTGAGTCGGGTCAGAAAAGGCAATCATATACTCCTTGAAGTCTACATTCTTCAGGTGCATCCCTTCACGGGCCTCCATGTAATCATCCAGGCCTTCGTTTTCTGTAAAGAACCGGGCTCGCTGAGTCAGGTAGGAATTCTCCGACTCCACGTTGGCAAAGCTAAAGCACTTAGTAAACCTCAACCTGGTAATGGGGAAGCTTTCCAGGCCCAGCAGGGTCTTGGAGATGTCCTTCACCCCACAGTTCCCATAATCAAACTCCGCCTCTGCCACATGCGTGTTCACCCTCTCGTGGTAAACCTGCGTGGTGGTGTAGGCGTCTCCGTTACGGTACCGCGTCACCTGCCGCGTCCTCCTGACATAGTGATAGCTGATGGCCTTCCACCAGATGCAGGGTGTGGCCTGCTGCATTCGCTGTATGCGCTCCGCCACGCTCTCCACGTCCACCTTGTACTGCAGATCGTTCCGGGTATGGCAGTGCCAGCACTCCACCAGGTAGACCACGTAGAGCATGACCAGGAAGGCCAGGGGGATGTAAATGTAGCCGTTGGAGCAGGGGCTGTCGTGGTACATCATGGACTTTCCCTTGTACGCACTGTCGAAGGAGAGGCGCGTGACCTTGGTCACCTGACACCAGGCCATCACCCCGACGCAGCCGTACATCAACAGGGACAGCAGCAGGCATTTCCAGTGCGTTTCCTGACACAAGGATTTGGTCAGAGTCTGTTTCTGAGGCTGCTGCTGCAAAATACATGAAGGGAAAAAAAAGCAATCAGTCAGTAATTAATGCAAATCAACTCATAAGCATAAATATTTCTGTACACAACAAGGACCTTGAAGGATTATTTAAAAAACAAAAAACAAAACATATTTCTAATGGAAAGAAAAAAATAGATTGAAAACACATGACCTAAATGCCTTGTTAGGATCAGCTTATAAAGCAGCGACTCATGCATATAAAATATTTAAGGAAATATTCTGCGTTGTAAGTGCTTTTGCATAGTTTATGCATGAGACACAAGCCAGTTGCCCATGTCTTTTCTGTGCTTGGTATAATTTGCAGGGCAATCTTTTGTTAGATTATTGGGTGGGTGTGTTTCTACAGTCCCAGTAACAGCAGTTGGAACACAAAACAACACATGCAACATATCAGATCTTAGATTTCATGGAAAATATTAGCATATTCTGAATTTGGAGGCAGAAAAGTTGCGACACTGCCTTGTCTGTCATTCTGTATCATCACAATTTGTACAGGAAGAACAGTTAACCGTTGAACAGTTCTAACCTGTGTTTCATTATAAAATGCTGCATGTTTTCTATTAGTAAAAGATCTGAACTTTACACAGGCCAGTTTAGCAAACTCTACCCTTCTACGGTGAGGCCAGAACCCTAACCCAAGGCATTGTCCTGTCCAGACTTTTAATGTGATTTTCAGCATTAATAGCACCTTTACAGGAGTGTAATTTCACCAAGTTTACAATAATAAAACCTCAAACAATCAATGCAATCTTATAACTGCACAAACGATCCATCTCCTCTTTATTCCACAGCACATGGTGTTTATGGTTACCAATTATTATTTTTTTTTAATCTAATTTTGAGTCATCTGAACAAAGAACAGTTTTTCCATCTTGCCTCCGATCATTTTAGATAAGTTGTGGCCCATGGAAAACAGAAGTGTTTTGACATATCTTCTTTCCATGATGTGATGCAGCTTTAACTTGCATTGGTTTATTGCTCACTGAGCCGTGTTCACAGGCAATGATTTATGGGTTTAATTCTGAGCTCCGTGCGATGGTTTCTCACACAAAAACGGGTATGTCCTTAAAGCAGGGCCTCCTGGGAGTTGATGTCGGGAATTAGAAATTAAAAATAATGATATTTTAAAAGTTGAGAATCATTTTGACTGTAGGTTTTTTTATTTTATTTTTTATTTTTTTTGACACTGGTAAACCTGGACTGCTGAGAGACCTTAGATCTCTAAAATACTATTTTTTATAACCACTTAAAATAAAAACAGGCTGTTTTTTTATTTGTTTCACTTATTTTAGTTCCTCCAGCCTTTTGTCAAACCTTTCCTAATGTTTTGTTTTTTTTAAATTTGTGTTGCTTCCATTTTATTGAAAATGCTCCAATATTATTACTTTGGTGAAGATAAAGAAATAATAGGAGACACTCTGCTGTGGTAAACCCCATTATTCAATGCCAAGCCGGGCAGAAAAAAGCAGCCGTTTGTCTCTGGCAGCGAAAAGCCGGTGCCATCCTTTATCACCTCAGGGTACAGGAAGCCCCAGTGGTCGTATCAAGAGCTCAAGAGCTAGTCACGCCCTGTACGGGCACAGCAACACACAGACGTGGCAGAGATTCAATAGCCCCTGGAGAGATGGGATTTGAATAAAATCCATTAAAAGAATTTGCATATAAACATTGAGCTGGGACACAGTCTGCCATTTATAAAGACCAAATATTCCACGCAGAGCTGTTAATCTGACCTTTATCATCTCATACCGCGCGTGTGAGCGTCCATAGATCAACGTCAACCACAACAGCATCACTGCATCGACGTATTGAACCCAACACGTCAGCTCTGTCCCCTTCAAGTGACAGGCAAACATAAATAATAGATGTTGTTGCTCCGTAATTACCTTCCCCACCTTGGTCACATGGTCCCCAAGGCCCCCGCCAGCACAAGGCTGCGCCTCGCAGGGTGGGAAAGGGACCAACACTGAAATTCGCCAGTGACATGAACCTGCCGCAGAGTATTTACTCACTCGCATCCTGTGCATGCTCGATGAGTTTAATCAATACAACATGACATACTTTGGTGCTCATGTTACATTTCACAGGCTCTCGTTAAACGGGAGGAATAATGTGATCACATGCGTCTATGAAGCAAGGGCAATCTTGTTTTTGCTCGATCAAAGATTGTGCACGCAGTGATTGAAAAACTACAGTGGCATTGCCATTAAGAGAAGTTCATAGATTGAGCAGTAAATATGTTTTCTACATACAGGCAGCCTCGCTACTTTGTTGAAGACACAGAGTTTTCAAATAAATCAGAAGAAAGGACATTTCCATGAGTGAAATGTCTGTCTGAGATCATAACAGAGCCGCTCATTAAGTCAGTGGACGGCAGAAAAGAAAGGAACTGACTCACCACCCCGAATGCTGCGGCGCTGACATTTTTTGATACATTAGACAAAGACATTCCTGTGACCCGACGAGCAGGTCATGAAACCGACTTCTCGTTAATCTTTAAATGGCAGAGACACACTGTATGTATTTTGTTATGTGCAGAAAGGAGGAGAGGAATTTCAAATGTATTGAAGGTGATTGAAATATAGGTTCTCTGTCTTTGTGAGATAGTTTAGAAATACTGGATTTAACAGCGTCTGAATAGAACCAGAAAAAAATGTCATGAAAGGTCACCTGATGGTGCTCGTCTCATTTTGTTGAACATTTGATAGCTGATTTTTGTATCTATTGAACTGCTTTATGCCCACAGGAACACACAGAACAAGTGTTCAAGCCTCAAAACTGCAGGGGCAAAGACACAAACAGACAGCTTCAGCATGGCAGTGCACTTTGTTAAATGCTTATTTACTTTTATAATGCAGATCTTAGTTAAACCTATTTACAAAACCTGCACACCGAAGACTGATACATAAAAATATCTAAGAAAAGAAAGTCTTCAGGAGACTGCTGTTGTGCCTTTCACTAAGTTCCCGTCACACTCGCGGACACTTTCTTTTGACATAATAAGAACAGCTAGGTTATATAAAAAGCCTCTTGTGTAATGGATATGTAACTTATCCAACATGTGTGTTTGTCGCTGAAGTCTACGATAAGAGGAAGTCTCATAAGGAGTATTTCACTGTGCAGTCACTCATGAGCTGAATCCTTGTATCCCAAAATAATGAGCTTCTAATGAGTCCGTGTTTTAGTTGTTGAAATGCAAGGATGTGAGATTCAGAAGACTTTGGGTGCTTATTTAAACCTTTCACGTCCCTCCTTTTTAGACAGCCACTGCCTGGAGCCAGATTTCTTTGTCTAAAATTGCTTAGATATTGTGCCTCTGGCTGTGTTTCATAAGAGATATGAGCACTTTGTGAGGGAGAACAACAATGAATTGATCTTGTCTTCACTCGATGACCTGACAGGACCCTGTGTGGGACCCATATTAAGTCCCTGAACCCCGTTTTGTAAAACACGTTTCTGGAGGGTGGACAAACAGGAGCGCAAATCCATCATCGCTCGCACGCACGGGTGCGCGCCTGGTCACAGGTTCATGTATTTGTTCATATTAGGCCAATACATAGTAGAAACATGTGCGCGCACCAGGCAAATCCCTAATCTCGAAATTGTGATTATCAGAGTCAGATTACAGTCTGTCAATAAAACACTAATGAGACGGTGCGTTTGGTTTCTTACCTCTTCCCGCGGGCCGTCACTCTCCTCCTCCGGGACCGTGGTAGTGCTGCTCTCACTGGCAGTGGCAGCCGATGCGGGGGACATGGTGGTAACGACACGAAAACCGGTGCATGGATGTTCTGCGGACGGGATGGGGGGGCTTCCAAAGCAGGATGAAACGCAAACACACCGAGAAGCCCTCTGTGCATCATCCGAGAGAAGAAGCCAGCCCGGCGGGAGCCCGAGATGAGCCGCTCTGAGGGCGCATCATCATAATCATCATCATCATCATCATCATCATCCCAGCCTGGGCCAGGTGGGCTTCACCTCAGCTGCGGTCATTTCTACCTCCCGGTGAGGCGCACCGACTGAGACTCGCAGACCTGGAGGACGAGGCGATGGAGGAGGAGGAGGAGGACGGTGAGGGATGGGGTGTTAGGAGACGACAAAGGCGGCGGCAGTCAGCTCCTCTCCCCACAGACAGACAGTGCCCATGGCAGCCAGCGGAGATCCAGCCGTGATCCAGGACAAAGACGACAGACAACGGCACGTGTGAAGCTGCCAGCTCGACACCACGTTGTAAATAACAACCACACACACACACACAGTCACACACGTTTCCATGCACACATGCGCATCTATGTAAATTACGCACAGGGGCGCTGCTTAATAAAGGGGAACCCCCTCCCCCTCCGCATCCCATGAGCCCTGCATTGTCTACGACCCAGCCTGTTTCTGTAATAACTGACGATTTATATACACGCTCGAATTTTATATATGAAAACTTAATCTTCACCTCAAGAATATTTTATGAATACATGACATCCAGGAAATCAACTTCACACAATTAAACTTTCTCATCAGATTCATCACAGCATTGCTACGGATTAATTGCGATTAATCACAATTGAATATAATTCATTTTTAATCTATTTTAATCGCGTTTCATTTTGCATATCTTTTCATCTTTATCCAATTTAGGGATCAAAGATCAAATCCCCTGACTTTGGCAAACCCAAAGGCACCAACAACAATTAACACTCAACAACGGGCAATTTAGGCCCCTTTGAAACGACAACGTTAAATTGAAAACTTATTGTTATCGCATTTTTGTTTAAGAAAAGTTTCATGCTTAGTTCCCAACTTTTCAAAAATTATTTACCGGTACACATAAATGGTAGAAACACTGAAAATGATGTAATTTTCATGTTGGGCCATTAGTGGGTGCTGTTTTTATGTAATAAAACCACATGCACACAGAGAACAATACACTGTAAACAGCCAAGCTCCTTCAAACTGACTATTTTGGTCATTTTTGGCCAACTGTGTACCTGTATGTAAGAAAACAATGTGTCTCCGCTTTGTTAAGCGCTGTCAATCAAGAGTGAAAGGCAGACTCCACATTCATTGAATGAATACTTTTTACACATCTGCAGAAGAAATATTTACTCCAACCATTTTGGAGATGGAGTGTTTTCAAATAATTGTGCTTCCTGCTGCAGTGTCCCGCCCAAATCTCTCAGAGGGAATCCACTTTGAAAACTGCTGATCCACATTTTGTATTTCTATTGAGCTTGCACTGAACAAGGGAAATAAGAAGGCCCTGACTGGATAAAGAGGGTTTGAAAACAGATGGATGGATGGGTGATAAAAGTTAAGTTTTCTTTTGGCCCCGTCTTTCAGACGATCTTCTCCTGCACTTAACAAAAAAGTTGATTTCCATCTATAATTTTAGTTCTTCTTCTGAAATCACACGCAAGAAAAACACCTACGTTTTGACCATTACGTCTTCTAACTCATTCGCACACAAAAAAAATTCTAACACAAGGATACAGTTTCAGCTAAATCACAGACTCCATGTTTCAGTGTTTTTTATATTGTGGCAAAAGGTGCAAATGGCATTTCTTCAATACGTCCCTATGAGATTAGATAAACAGTTTTATTGTGAAATACAATAAATGTGGCACGAAGAAGATCGTGTATAAGAAAAAAATTGCTCATACACGGCACTTATTTACACACACACAAAAATAGATCCCTTTGAAATCCTGACACACACACACGCACGCACGCACGCACACCCACCACACACACACACACACACACACACACACACACACACACACACACACACACACACACACACACACACACACACACACACACACACACACACACACACACACACACACCAGTCTTTGTGTATCATAGCCCACAATGTGGACATTGGACTCAACTGCTGGCATAAAGTTGAATAAGTAAACATAACAGCAGATGATGAAAACAGATGGCAGCACATGGCCACAGTGAGAGCTTTTCCCTGACAGCCTCTGACAGTCAGTTTTGTTTCATAGACTACATTTATGATGAATGTGGTTGTCAGAAAGCGGATCAGCTCATGTGCAAGTGGGCCCTCTAAAGGCCAAACCACAAGAAGCACTTTGAAAAAAAGAAAAGAAGAGGGGGAAAGAAACAATACACAATAGCTGGGTAATTCCTAGGAGTTGCTGTTTTAAACTCAGTGTTCATGCATGACTGTTTATTGTTGACTTAAGGCAGAAAACAATGGGTTCTCAGGCTAATTGTTGAAATAATAATTGAGGTATTGTTTGCTTGTGGCTGGTAATGGCACTCAATACAAAACAACTTTGCACACTGAAGAAATGTGTTGTATAATATGTCAAATTGCAAAGTGACAGTGTGGCTACATCGTTATACTTAGCTGCCAAATGGAAATGGACATTGCTTTTATAAACTAAGCTCAGGTTTTCCTGCTTCTCAGAAAAAGGGCTCAAGTCCATGAATAATATTGCATGTGTTGGTTATTGCTGCTACCAGTTACAGCTGGAGGGGGAAGTCTTCCGGCGTCGGCCATAAAAATAAAGCTCACAGGCTGTTGCAACTGAAAATAGGCAACGTGCCAAAGGGCAATGTGGGTTATTAACGTTATCAGTAAGATATCGTACATAAACTGCAAAAATGTGTGCTTGAACAAGACTGCCACGGAATGGAACCAACAGTTGTGCATATTGAACTTGATCCTTTAATGGCTCTGTGTGTAATAATTAAAAACTAAAAACCTTTGCTTTATTTTAATTTTACGATAAGAGCATACCTAAAATCTTTGCCAACTTTAGAGTTTGAGTCATCGACCAGATTCCTGGAACTTAAGGGTTACGTACAGAATCTGGGCTATTTCGGGAGCTGCGGTCTTCTGGACAGACATCTCAGATGTTTTACCAGGAATCTGCTGAAGCCACTGTCCCAGTTTATAGGTCACAACACAAATTGAATCAGAGTTCAGTTAACTTCTCATCACATTGCCAAGAATTATCCACTGGTAACATCCAAGCTGGTTTTACAATGGTACTCTGGATAAATGACGTGGGAAGGCACTGGTGAAGATCTTGTCCATAAAGGCCAAGCCTTGACCAATCGGTAAATTCTCTCAAACCAAAATCAGATGTCTTGGTTAATGGAGCAACTATATAGTTTGAATATGGGCATTTCCCTATTACCCAGTGGTGTCAACAATGAATGCGATCTAAGCAACCCCGTCTGTGCCTGGGGACTTGCCTGTCACTTTGGAATGGTTCATACATGACCCCTGCATTTTAAAAACTTTTATTTGGGTGCTAGAGGAAAAAATATATTCCGATTTCATAGAGGAATGCCATACCAAAACAAGAACAAGATAAACTAGATTGTGATAATAATCACCCAGTCACTGTACATCTATATCATCAAGAAAAATCAAGAACATTCTTCCAGATCTGATCCACTTGGACCAGACTGGCTTTATCAGACGTCACCAAACACAACATAACATCAGCAGAATGTTGTATATAAGAAATTAGGTTATTTAACAACAAACAGAAATGGCGATGATGAGTTTAGATGCTGAAAAAGCCTTTGAATCAGTGTGATGGTCTTTTCCATATAAAGTATTTCTGTGATTCTGTTTTCATGAATCGTTTTTTGAAAAAGTCGAAGCTCCGCAGAATGAACCATCCACAAGGATAGAAATTAATGGTTATTTGTCAAATACATTCATCCTAAAGGGAAAAAAAGGAAACAAGTTATCTGTGATTCACCTCAATAAACATGCCAACAGGAGAGCAGAAATGTGCTTTTTTTGGAGATGACATTTTGACATACTTTTCACACCCCACCCAATCAATCCAGAAGTAATTGTTTTTTAAAGGAATTCAAAATTCATCCAATATTACATTCTAAATAATAATCCACTAAACTCACAGTTGAAATCACACTAAGTATAATGGTCGGACAGTCCGTTTTTAATGGACCGCTTCAGGGGAAATAACTAGGATCAAATGTATAAGTTTACAAGAAAGCAGAGACTGTTGGGGGATGGAGCTCTTATTTCTTTACAAAAATATTACTATGCAGCACAGCTAAGACCACTGATCTGTTTATGTACTAAATCCTACACAAAACACTGGAAAGAAAGTGAGAATACAATGATAAAAGTGATACTGATAGTAACAGTTATGCAGATAATAAATTGATAAAGAAGAGGTTCAATGTAAACGATTCATTGATTAATATAATGACAAATGCTGAGAAACAGTAAAATAACACCATGAACCTACAGTTTATGACTTAAAATACTGACATGGTGTGCCTATGATAAACAGAAATGATAAAATGCCTTAAAACCTATTATTCATGTACTCATAAAGGGGCATTCCAAAGTTCTGAATTACCATATTCTATTCTATTCTAGTCTATTACTCTGAAGCTTAAACCCTTATTTTGAAAAAGCCCCGGCGACTTTCCTCCGACCACGTCATCGCGCGCTTGACGGCTTTTCTCAGTCGAAACAACTTGTGTGCGCGCGCGAGCGTGTTTGTGTATGTTGTCGCGCGCACTGGGGATTCCCCCGCGTGACAAAAACAGCTCTTCCCCTTATCGCCTTTCATTGCTCATACGTTCTCCGCCCGGAGCTCATGCTGTAACCGGATATCTAGTCGACTGAAGGCGGCGGTGGAGGGGGCCACTGGCTCGGCTCGGTTCGCTCTATTCGTCTGTGTTTTAACCGGTTCCGCTGCCATGTTTTGAAAGTGTGTGAGGGAAGAAGAAGAGAAAGGCTTGTAGTTGGTGGGAAGGTGTACGCCGCGCGGCTGTCGGGGTCTTCGGTGCGGAGTGGCATGAAACGCAGCGGCTCCTTCCTGGTGGTTTCCTCCGGTGTCCGCAGGCTGCCCTCCGCTCACACCGCCGAGCACCGAGCGGCGACGACACCCGCAGCGAGCCGCTGAATCCCCCGGGGGGGAAACCCAGAGAGAGAGCGAGAGAGAGAGAGAGAGAGAGAGACGCCGCCATGGCGAGCGACGGCTGCAGCAAAGACGAGCTGCTGGAGGAGAATCGCACGGACTCGGGCATCGAGTCGTACCGCTCCATCGTGAAGTCCGAGGAGCCCCGCGACGACCTCCCTGCAGCCCGGGACAAGTTCTCCATTACGGAGGAGCGCCTGGACTCGGCGTACGGCTCGTCGTCCATCACCGTGGACAGTCTGTCGGAGATCGTGAAGGACTGCAGACTCTCCGACGAGGCCGTCGAGGAGCAGACGCTCACCTCCGAACTCTCTGAACAGGAGAACTTACTCAGGACTATCACAGAGGAAGGAGACACGTAGGTTTCTGTCTAAACACTCACATTCGAGCCTCCTGCTTCTGTCTGGTTTTATTCCTACTTGTCATCCTTAATTCAACAACACCTCTTTTACTAGAAGACGCAGCCGATTATCCTCCTGGTAATTTCATTAGTGTATGAAATGTCTTACTGGGTATTAAGTCGGGAAATGCAGGGATATTTGCATGTAAAATGGTCCTAAGTCATTTAAAGGCAATCTGCCACACCATGGCTTTTTCCATCCAAGTTGAGAACTTAATACACCCAATGAAAGTGGATAGAGTCTGTAAATCACACTGAATCCGAGGCATCGTTTTCCCATGATGCTGGTTTTGAAGGGGATTTTATAGCATAGTGTGATACTGCAGACTTTTTTTTTTAATATATAATGAACTTTGCCCATGTCATAAATGTGGACGATCTCCTGTGAGGCGCCTCTCAGTCAGAAAACAGAAGTGAAACAGATCAGCCTGGAGTTCCCCCTGCAGCTCAGACAAAGCACATGCTGTGAGGTCGCAGTGCAACTTGCGTTTAATCCAAGGAACTTGTTGATCAGGATGGGACCGGGCTTATGCACGTTTTGATTCTCCCACAATGCAACGGCTTCTTTCTTTATCCTCCTCCCTTTTGTCACGGACGTCTAAAGATGTCGGTTGTGGCCCAGTGACTTTTTTTTTTTTTTTTTTTTTTTTTTTAATTTATTTGCTGCTCTCTTTTTCCCCTTTCTCACTTTTTGAAGCGCGTCATGCTTCACACACGCGGCTCCATCAGCACCATTCAGACCTCGACTGACCCACTCATCCAGAGATGCTGTGTCATCATCATCGCTGTGTGCTTTTTTTTGGTGGTGGGGGGGGGGGTTCGTTGATGAGTCCTGTGGCCTCGGTCTGACGGATGTACGCAGTCATAGTGCTGCACAAGCGTCTCTGACCTCTTCACATTTCCATTTCATTTGATTGTCAGGACCACATGCTTTCATTCTTGCACCTGAAACACGCCACTCTGAGTGTTTGCATGATTCTCTGTCAGGCACATTTTCCCCCTGTGGGGTTTTTTTTTTCTCCTCTAGTTTGTATTCATTCAAGTCTTACTCAAACCAGGAAGTGTCTTTCACACTGAGACATTTGCAGGGTTGATGATCTGTGCAGATATGTTAGTCTGCAGATATTCAAACCACCCAAGCGACGACGACTCGCAGAAAAACTGATTTGACAACCGATCGAGAAATTCTAGAAGCCAAGACATGGATGGATTTCACTCTGTACCGCACCAGATTCACTTCCCTTATTTCATTCATGACCCCAAATGTCCCGCACCATTGTATTAAATGAATCATTTTCAGTGTGAATTACACTGCCACGTCTGGGATTCAGTTGAAAAGTTAGAAACTCATTTTATTTTAAACTGATGCACGGCCTTTTTAATGAGGCGTTCAGTCAAACGGTGTAATATAAGATTTTATTAGACGTTAGTTTAATTAGTTTACTATTAACGTAACCAGACGTCTTCTTTTAAGCCGTCCCTTACACGACAGATGGCAGAATCCCCGACTCTTGTTTTGATTTCTAATAACAATAGGCGTTAAAACGAACAGCGAACGCTCGATTTGAAGGTGAAAGTTGAATCTATAATTGTGCGCGGTGACATTTTCTGAGAACGTCCCATTCTGCTTTCTGTGCGACCGACTGCGGCCTCCAATCCTTGGTTACATGACATTTACATGAAAGAAGAACCACTCACAACCAACGTTTTACGCTTCAAAGGCGCACAGCTGCAGTCGCTAGTCTGTGGCGTCAGCTTCCAGCTCTGCCGAACCTCAAATCTGGCTGGAAATTCGCACACAAATCGATCCGACTTTCACGTGGACCTTTCTCTGTTTTAAAGTCGTTTGCCCTGTCGGAGCTTTGTTGTCTTGTCTAAATTAAGCACCAAAGCTCTGTTCCATTTCCTGCTTTCGGCACATATTTGTTTGCTACAACTTCCTGCTCTGGTTTTGAGGTTTGGTTTGTTTTCGCAGTTTTAGGTGATTGTTTTTTTTTTTCTTTTTTCTTTCTTTCTTCTTCTAACCCAGTAGCAACCTGCTGCATTGTTGTGTTTTGGATTGCGAAATATTCCAGCGACTCAGTCTTGCCGTTCAGCCTACTTAGTGTGACACTCCGAGGTCGTCTCTCCAGATGAATACTGAGGAAACTTGTGATGCAACGTTTTTGCAGAAATGCTAAGTTTCTGTGAACAAGCTGATGTTCCACCTTTTTTTTTTTTTCTCGATCGACTGCTCAGTGAGCGAAAACAGGCTTTCAGAATGAAGACGTCAATTTTCCTTTTGTTTTTTTTTTTGTTGTTGTTGTTGTTGTAGACTCCTGCACTTAGCAATCATCCATGAAGAAACGTCCTTCGCTCGAGAGTTGATACAGCTCTTCCCAAAAGAAGTGCTCGACATCCAGAACAATCTATACCAGGTGAGTGCTGCAGGATTTCTCCTTTTTTTTCTCTCTCTCTCTCTCTGCACCTTCTGCGGGAATTTTTTCTATAGAAAAACACTTCCTCATTGTCTGTGTAAGCTGCAGCATTATTTATATCTGCGTCCTTCCAGAGAACCGTTGTTCCTCTTTACTTGCAGTCGGCCCGCTCACTGGGACGTCACTGTGGGTGGCTGCAGTGTTGGCTCATAAGGGACTTTGCATGGAAACTCCCCTCCTCTACCTCGTGTAGAAATAGAAGCACAGGGAGCCGTGCCGTGTATCCTTGTGTGGATGTGGGTGGAGGATTTGTTCCAGCACTGTAGAGAAAGTCGCAGGGGGGGGGGGGGCATTTTAACCTGAAGTGAAGCGCAAAGTACCAGATGTGACAAAAGGAAACGTGAAGTGAAGGTTCAGCACTTTTTAGTCCTGCGCTGAGTCACTTTTTTTTTTGTTGTTGCCTAATTTCCTCTCGGTGGGCGTTTTGACACCTCACATTTGGACACTCAACAAAAGCTTCAAGTTGGAAAAACTTCCCCTCATAAGTGCACCAACATGGCATTTTTAATTTATTTTTGTGTTGCCTTCTTTAAGTCAGTCGCACCGCTGCTTCTGAGTGTGACTGCAGAACACACGATACACCAGAAATATTAAGCTCATCGTAAAAGCCGAACCAGCGGTATCGTATTTTACACTCGCAGCATCAGACATAAAAACGCGTTACAATGCCTGGAGAAGAATATCCACGTCTCATTTCCAGGCTCGACTGTCTCTCGGTTTCTCCCCGTGTTCACCTGGGTTTCTTCTACCTCGGGCCCAAAAACATGCCGTTGCAATTTATTGGGGGATTCCATTAGAGTAGAAATAAATAGAGTCCAAGTAGATATTGTAAAATGGACCGAAATTACATTGTATTCAGCAAAATATAGTTGGGGGAGGGGGGGGGACGGGACGCCCTTTCCACACTTTGAAAACCACCGACGTGAACCGCTGAACTTGTCCTTTCAGCCCTGAAATGCATCCGTGTGTGTTCGTGTGTGATCCTCAGAGTCCGCTACACTTGGCCACCTACCTGAACCTGACAGACGTGGTCAGGGGTCTGATGGAGAAGAGGGTCAGCCTGGAGCTGCAGGACCAGGACGGGAACACGGCGCTCCACGTGGCCTGCCAACACGGGCAGACGGACTGCGCCACCGACATGATCAGAGACGCTCCCCCCGGCCAGCTCGTCCCCGTCCTGGAGACCCAGAACTGGAGAGGTGAGGGGAGACGACGACCCGAGCTGCTCGGGACCAAAAAAAAAAAAAAAGAAAGTCACGTATTGTCAAAGAATGAACTTGGAGAAGATAAATGTGTGGAGTATTCATTATCTAGAGGTGGTGTAATCCTCCTGGTCAATAACCGATTGGTAGCTTCGAGGGTAATCTAGAACATACTTTTGTTTTCTTCATCTTCAGATGTGGCCTGTTGGCTTGGCAACAAATTCTGTCCAGAATGTTTGAAAACTCGTAAAGCCTGCATATCTGAATCGTTGTGTACTTGCAGGTCTGGCCTGTCTTCACTTGGCTGCACTCAACAGGCAACATCAAATTATGAAGCTGCTGATGAAAAAGGAGGCGAACCTAAATATCCAGGTTGGTCTGTGGCTCCTGACTGCAGAGCATCTTCTTTATTTGATGTCTTTTTTTTTGTGTGTGTGTTTCAAGCCGTAAAAGAGAGAATCAGTAAGTTCTGCCTGGGTAAACATCAAGTTTCCCTCTTTTCCAATGTGACGCAGTAATGTGGGGAATGGCCGTAATCCCGTTTTGTCTCTTTCGAGCTGCTTTCACAGCGTCTGGCCTCGCGCCGCGCTGCCCCGTCTTTAAAGCTGTTTGCACCTGTGCAATGCTGATAGTGATACGAGCTGAGCTCAGGGCTTCCTGCAAGATTCAGGGAGACGTAATTAGATTTGGGATATGATTAGGGCTCGGCCGGCCAGCTGCTCTTAACTTTCTATTGATGGACGGGAACATGGCAGTCAGTCCCAAAACTATCCCGGACATTCCCCTCGATTTAAATCACCGGCTCAACATATCGCGGTGCCTCACATCAACTGTAACGAACGATTATTCGCCTAATTATTCACATTTTGTTCGCCACGGAGTCAAATTGACAGTCTGTCAAAACCAACTTGCTTTTCCTTGGAAGTCGTATCCCTTGTGATGCAGCATTAAACGGACTAAATTCCTCTCCCCCCCTGACAGGAGGGAACCAGCGGGAAAACGGCGCTTCACCTCGCGGTGGAGCTGCGCGACATCACGTCGGTGAAGCTCCTGCTGAGCAGGGGCGCCGACGTAGACGCCGTAATGTTCAACGGCTGCACGCCGCTGCACCTCGCGGTGGGGAGACAGGACGCCCCCATCGCCAACCTCCTCTGCCAGTCTGGCGCCGACACGATGCTGCGAAACATGGAGGACGAGACGGCGCTGGATCTCGCTGATGGCAACGATGATGTGAGCGTTTTTATTATCGTCGGTAGAGGCGCCGGCTCGGGCCAGCAGACATGTTTCAGAGGATCAGACTGGCAGCGTTCCGTATTTGTCTTGTGAAGAGACCAAAACCAGCTGTGAAGTGAAGGACTGCCCCGGCAGCCAACACCTCCTACAATTTATAGACTTCTGCTGCGGCCCAAAAGCCGTCGCCTGTATGACAGGGTCACACTTGTTATTAAGTTTATTTTGAGTCCGTCCCTCGCGAGGCAGCCACCAGGTCTCTGTCGAGCATTAAATGTGTAATAATCTTCAATTTGAAACGGTCAAAAGCAACATATTCTCTTCAAAAATATATATAATTGGATAAAGTGAAAGTGAGCATGTGTCAAATGTGAAATTTGTGAGTATTCAGAATAAATTTAAAATACAATGTAAAGGATAAATGTTTGACTTTAGGCTTAAAATGTCTACTGCTTTATAAACCTCACATTTTAAAGCTTTACATGACATTGGAATAGATTGCTGTAATTCTTAGAACATCTGCATTTCGTGACTCATTCTACTGAAGCTGAGTTCCTGCAGCTGGGAGACATCGCGGCTTGTACTCTCAGTGGACGTCGTCTTTGGGCTTTTCTTTGTTGACTTTTCCCTTTGGGTGCCTGGGCTTCCTCCCGTAGTCCCAAAACATCCCAGCAGCGTCGCAGACGATGAAATGTGTGAGTGTGATTTATCACGGTCCCATCAGGATAAATTCGGCTGTGCTTTGGTGGTTTTTACTCTTAATTATTCCCATTTCTTTCAAAATTCACCATTTTGATTCGATGATGGTAACGGCATCGGTGATTAATAATGGCGTCGGAGTCACTGCTGGGTCAAGCACATCGGACTGGCTCCGGCTCGAGGCGTAATTACAGGCTGCACCATCTCAGTCATCCTGTTTGCCCTTTGCCATGAACATGATATTCAGATCAGCAGTGGTGGAGTGTTGATCCCCCCTGACAAGATCAGAGGTAATCCAGCCCCCAGTAAGATCGGACTGCCACCACCACATCCAGGCCAGGGACTAGATGGAGCCTTCAAACCCTGGAGATTTTCAGTTAAAGGGTTTTTAAAAGCTTTTTTTTTTCCGTCATTGCGTTAATTACAATAATAATAATCTGTTCTTTTTTTAATCTGTCTTTCAGATTCTGGCTCTTTTTCCCTTTGATGACATCCAGATCTCTGGGAGGTCGGTGGTCAGCGTGAGGTATTGAGCTAAACTGTCGGCTGAAGAGTCGCCGTGGAGTCTCACTGCAGCTGAAACTGTTGATTTAAAAAAGAAGAAAAAAAAAAATTATAAAAAAAAAAAAAGGAGCTTTATTTGAGCTGATATTTTCATTAGTCTGTCTGTAGTATACTCTAATATGTAAACAAATACCATGTGCGCGCCACATAAATCCCACTTCCCTCTGAAAAAGTCATTCTCATTTGATGAACACTGATATGAAAGGAAATCTGACATTACAGGAATTATTTTTGCTATATATATATAAAAAAATATATATTTTCCATCATGCATCAGGACGGGTTGGACCCGCCTCACTGTGAGCGCTAACAACATCAGCAGTTCCCATTAAGAAAATTCTACCTCTTTAACGTATTAAACCTGTTCCAGTGGCTTGAAATGTAAAGTCCATCGTTTCTGAAACTTTTCCCGCCTTTGTGTTGTCATGGAGCTTTATTTTGTTTTGTTTTCATTCCGGCCTTCAAATTGTCGTGCTGTCGCGAGACTTTCCGACAAGCGCGTACCAGAGACGGAGAAAATTTGCTTGTTTGACGAATGGAAAATATGAATCCCGGGAACGATTGTTCAAGCCTCTTTTTATTTTTTTCCCCCGCAGATGAAAACAGGCAGAAATGTAATATATATATACAACACAAAATGAAGCTTCGTCTCTTTTGAGTTTTAAGATTGCTGCCCTTGCGTTGTGTCGCAGTCGTCTCTATTTATCTCATCTTTTGCCTTCATCTGCTGCAAACTTACTGTTCTCTTGTCCGTAATTACACTGGCCCGTCGAATAAATATGAGCAATTCATTTATTTTGTAATAAAAAGACAAAAACTCACGATTTCTTGTGTTTGTTTGTTTTAGTTTTTTGGGGGTTTTTTTGACGAGGAGGTTTTTTTTTTTTTTAACTCGGGTGACGTCTGTACACGCCCAGACGCCACCCGAGCTGATCAGCTCATAACTGACAGCCTCACTCAAAAGCTTTGCGGGAGCTATTCCAGGTATGCGCGACATGCTGCGTGACTGCAAAGGTGGGACGCTGTACAAAAGCACCGCTTGATTCACTTATCGTGGGCACTGCGCATGTACAGCGAAGCTCTGCGGGGATTTCTGGCCTTCCGCGTGTCACAGGAACGATACCCTGATGACAAAGGTCTTTTCTTTGCTTCCTGTTTCAAGGTGTATCATTTTGTTTTTCCCTGTGAGTCCTGACGGCTCCTCTCGCACAATGACCGTTGGACGCCTGGAATTCCCACTTAACCTGATCTTTCTTTCATAAACGCGCTCCCGCAGCGGAGCGGGTTCGCTGTGTGTTCGTGCAGGAGCGCGAAGCTCAGCCGAGCGCAGAGTCGGCCAGAAGAACTTGGATCACTTTTTAGAAAGCGACTCTCCCCTTGAACGGTTCGGTGAAGCGCCCTCACAAAAGTCTGCGGTTGTCAGCGTAGAACGAGGCGTTACAAAACAAACCCCACTTCTCCATTCAACTGTAACCTGGCAGAGTTCTTGTGGGTTCTAATAGTGTTGCCTCGAAGCAAAAAGAGGAGATGGGGAAAGGATTCAAGGACTGTACCACTTAACTTCCTTTTGAAAACACCTTGTTTCAAAGATCCAGTCTGAATTACTGCGCAATGACACATCAATTTATCAATCTTTATTGTTGTTGAAACTTTGCAATTTAACTTCTCTACTTACAAACCAATCAGTTTTTTAATAGAATACAAAATGACTGAACAGACCTGCAACATGAAGGTATGAGCACGTGTTACATATACTACATACTATTAGATATATATCATTAACGTTAAGTAATGGATTATTCCTGGGAAAGATACATTTGAATTTTCCCAGTACTCTGGAAAAATCGGGCGATTTCGAATCTCATCCCTCGCCACAATGAGATTTACGGATGTCCATGAGATATGAGTGTGTCATAATGATGTACTTGAAAAAGCATAGACAATACACATGCCTTTTCAAGCACATCACGATGACACACTTTAGGCGAAGGCTCATGACACGTGATTCTGCATCTCGTAAAACAATCTCCTATTGTAACTGATGGTGCGATGTTGTTTTGTGAACGACTCGAGTTTGTACTTTTACTGAACTTCCGAACTGTACATGAACTGCATTTGTTCATACAGTGCCTGGCATGTACACAAGCTGAACTATATCTGTATTGAACACCTGATTAGAGCTGCTGTGCACTGCTGACCGACTCCATTGCTTATTGTCACTTATTGTATGTTGGTTTTCTGCGTCTTGCGTGTGAATGTGATTGTCTGTTTCGCCGAGTTTGCCCTGTGGTGCACAAAATGTGCTTTCATTCAAGACCATCAAGACAGACATTTGCAATCGTGCAACTTTATTTTCAGCAAGCTGTTAACGAAATGTCTGCAGTTTTTAAAGGTATCACCGATGTCTTTACCCACTTCACTAGCATGAGACTATCCCAGACTAGCATGGGTGAAGGCAGGGAACGTCCTGGACAGGTCACCGTCTGGACTGGACTGTGGGAGGAAACCGGGGTACCCTGGAGGAAACCCACACGCGCTTGAGAAAGAACATGCAAACTCCACACCGAAAGGCCCGACAAGTAGCTGAAGTCATGACCTTCTGGCCGTGAGGCGAGAGTGCTGAACCACTGCTCCACTGTGCGAGCCAGTCGGCGGTAAATCAAGTGCATCACATGAGCAAATTACACACAGAACTACCCAGTTATTCAAAATGACCAAGCACTTTGCATGGAGTACTGTGATACTTTGACGCCCTGTTGGCGGCCCGGTCATGCTCAAATACGGAGCAGAGATGGAAGCAGCCTTTGCCTCTAATCTAACCACAAAGAGCACGATTGTTCTGAATGTGAGGCAGAGTGTACTTTATTTGAAAAACTAGCAGGTATGTCTTGTGTAAAGAGGTGAAGACACCTAAATATTAATGTTCTTATTTTGTAAAGATACTAATAATTTGAGGCTATTTGCTTTTTTCTGAAACCTGATTAGAGTAATTCAGACCGTTTGTATTTGTTTCTTTCTTGTTGTATTTTTTATTTTATTTTTACAGAAGGATCCATGATCTTGTTTTTTTGGGGGGGGATTTTTTGGGGATTTGCCAGGTTTCCGCACCTCTCATGGGTCCTTGTGTTCATTGTGTTTCATGTTGTTGTACTTTTTACCTGTGACTTGTTCTTCTACTTCATCGACTGAGCTTCCCTATTGAGCTTCCCTGTTATTCATTTACGTTGCTTCTGTTTACCCCTGCTTCTTTTTCCTTTGGATTTTTTTTGGGATCACGTTGGACTTTCTTAGCGGGTCTTCAATTTTTGTGAAAAGTCTTTTTGTTTGCCGATTTAATGAGCCATCAATACTGTTTGAACAAACACAAATTATTCTCATCGTTATTTCCTTCTAAAATATTTCAAAGTTATATCTGCCATAGTGATTGTCCAACCATATTTATGCGATGTGGTTGAGCAATGCTTAAAATAATTTCTATTCTATTCTATTCTATTCTATTCTATTCTGAGAACATTGCAGTTCCTCCTCCACACCAGCAGAGGGGGCCGGTAAGCATCGCTGCGAGCCGCGCCGTCTCCTGTCTCTGGCTTCCCGTGCTGCGTTTCCGGTCCCTCTGATGATCACTTCTGCCGTGGAGGAGAGCAGTCTGAGACGTCCCGGAGCTGAAGGCGGCGGCCGCCCTCACGGAGCACCGTTCCCCTGCTTGCTGAGGTCCCTCCAGTGGTGGAGCCGACCGCGGCTTCGTGCCGGCTCGCCGCGGGCACGTCTGAGTGCGAGGACCGGAGCGCCGCGCAGTGAGGGAAGATGAAGACTTTTTCATGGAGGTAAAAAAAAAAACGTCTTCCGAGCCGCGGCGGCTCACCGGGAAATGTGAGGTTAGGTCCAGCTGACAGGCTCGTCACTGAGCTGGGAAGTCTGCTGGCAATAAATACACGTTATTCACAGTCTGCAGAGGGAAAGACGAGCGGCTGGACTTCAGCATCTTATCGCACAACTTAAAAATTACATCTTGAAAATGTTCTTTGCCGTGTGTCACCCGCTGTTTTGTGAACTATTAACCACTTTAATCAGGCATCACAATAGTTTCAGCTCGACAGACATTTGTGGATGCTGGGTTTATCTTCAGGTGTCACAGAATAGATGTTATAGACAAAATATCAATTTATTTATTTCACCAGTTGAGAATCGGTTGTCATCTACAATGACTTGCTGCAGCAAGGAGGCAAAGAACAACATAGAAACAAATAGATCCATACATACTATGACACACTGTCACAATCTTAAAAGAAACGAAGACGTTTTTACTGTGATTATATGTTAAAAGAAAAATTGATCCTTCATTATTGGTCGTATGTTACTTGTGAGAGAGGAGAGCAGAGTCTTTGTAGAACGTTTTAAGGTATATTGAAATAAGTATTGACATACAGAGCCTTTTGGATATAATTGACAAAGGAAGCCAGATGTGTTTCTGTACAGCGGTTGTTACTTTCTCTGCTTGTTAACATCACTAAAGATGTTGAGCCTTTCTCTGGAAATTCCTGTAACAAAAGGCGAGTCGCAGATATTTATCTCCATTAACGATGCATCTGTTATCCTCCAAAGTATTGTGGTGTTTTTGTTGTTGTTGTTTTTTCCAATAACAATTTTAGGGGTTGGAGACCCTCATCTTGCCCTGTCCATGTGTTGAAGTGCCCTCGAGCAAGACGGTGAACTCCAGTTAGCTGCAAACACCTTCTATGATAGTTGTTTTACTGTTTGACTGAGGAAGCGATGACCTGGCGCCACATGTCTTTAGTGTCAGACAGCTGATGGCTGCAGTCTAATTGCCATTGTGCCGTTTCTTAAGGGAAATCTGTCCAAACCATGAAAACATGCCACCCAACACCGCAGGTCACAATATCTTGTATTTCACTCTGAATGGGAGCGCTCCCTCTCAAAACATGAAATCATCGAGGATTCTTCCCTCAACAGTTACATAATCGGCTGCTTTAATACATCCTGTGAATCTCTTTTTTTTTTTTTTTTTTAATAGACGTGCTCATTTTCCTCTCAGGTGAGTTCTGGCTGTGCTCTCTCTCTCTCTCTCTCTCTCTCTCTCTCTCTCTCTCTCGCTCTCTCGCTCTGTGAGTGGGTTGGCTGCCGTGAATTCCTCCATGTAATAAGCTTGTTGTTCAGAGCCCAGGTCCCGCTGCAGTGGGCTGTTCGGCCACAGCCGACTGGCACACAAAGAGGCTCTGTGTTGCTTGGGCTCACTCGCCCCCCGCCCCCCCGGGAGGAGGCCCTGCCTCTCCCTCCCTCTGGTTAAACAGGATCCATCTCAGTGCCACGACTGCAAGAAGCACACCTTGCTACCCCGGGCCGCAGGTGTGTCACAGTTCCCAGTGTCTCATGGGTTTGTGACCGGTTTAATGGGTTATGGATTTAATTTTTAATTTTTTTTAATTGCACACCTTTTGTATTTTAAGCACTGATGAAAGATAGTATTATGATCCCAGGTATGCTTTTACCAGTTTGGAGGATTTTTCAGAAAAGACTCTGATGCAGATCTGGGCTTTGTGGCAGCGCTCACCATTCATAATAGATATTAGCCAGTTCTGCCTCTTTACCGCTCGCTGTTTCTGAGTCAGACTTCATTTTTCTCCAGATTGACTTGATAACTTGAAGAAGTTGCCGCGTCTTTGCTCTGCTTCAATTCATACAAAATGTCGTCTGATGTAATTTGCAGGCGACAGCGAAGGCTGTTTAAGTACAATGGACTTACTGGCATGTTGAAGGAACCAGTTTGAGCTTTGCGTCATTGGTAAATCATTCTGAGGTCGTCATTAGGAGATGACACGCTGCGTCTATAAGTTAATAATTGTTTGCATTCCTGTCTCCATTGTGAGATTTTGAACCTGGACCTTGTTTGTCTTTATCCTGCTGCATCAACAAGGTGCTTCGCTCAGGAGACTCTTCAGAAGTTTTGCCGTAAATTCAACTTCGACCCCGGTTGTATCGCCGATTAACTTCTTGTTCTTCTTTACGCTGTTTTCTTCTGCTACAGGATCAATTTCAAGCCTGTCGGACTCCTTTCCGATCCCATTATGATGCTTTGATATGAACTATGTAGTACAAACAAAAACCTGTCTGACTGTGCTTGTCAAGCTCACGTCAAAGCAGCGGAATGCTCTTCCTCCAACAGCTGAGAGGAGTCGACTCCTGTGACACTTTTATGAGGCAGTTGAAAACGTTTCTAGTCAGCCAGGCTTTTGGTTTACCTGCAGCTGCTCAAGTTTATATATTTCATTCAATGTTTTTTGTGTGCCTGCTTCGCCTTCAATCTCAGCGACTCCCTGGCAACAGACGCTGATTTCCCTCGATCTCCTTGCGTCTCCGCCCTGAGGTGTCTCTCCAGTCCGCTTTGGACGCAGCATTTTTTCCCCCAAAATTTTGTGATTTGTTTTTTTGGAAATGGTTTGCTACTTTTAGGCAGAGTTTTGGAGAAGCAGAGGCTCAAACCAGAATGTATGTACATGCTGAGGTAGAATCTGGCGGCATGAAGCCCGTTAACTCGTAAAAATACACAAGTCTGCCTCGTCGTCGTATAAAGCCGCAGGGCTCGAAGTGTGTGGGGGAAAAAAAAGTAGCGGCGTATAGTCCGGAAATGACGGTAATCCGTTATTTGTTTGTAACCCGACGCTCTGTGTTGCTCCACACTCCAGGGTTTGCCAGGCCCTCGTGTTGCTTCTGTCCACTTCCACCGCGGCGGCGGGAACTTTCTCCCTGGACGACTGGCACGATGTCTGGCTCTTCCGCTTCTTCGTCAACATCCTGGGATACTCCACCATCATCATCCCCGGCTACCTCCTCATCTCTTACTTCAAACGCACCAATTACCTCGAAACAGGTTTGTGCAGGTTTCACACGCAGGCATTTTTGATTTTCCAAGCTCGCCTCGGCGATGACCGAAACCTGTCACGGTGTGTTTTGGATGTCTCGCTTTCGTTCAGGTAGTGGGATCTGCTACCCTCTCATAAAGTCCTGCGTTTTTGGCAACGAGGCCAAAAGCAGTCAGCTGGACGACGCGTCCGTCACAAACAGGAACGAGGGGGAGTCGGGCTCGCCGGTTAAACAAGCCGTCAAGTTGATCATCTGTACCGCTGGACTTCAGGTGGGTCGTCCAGCTTGGGACAAAACTCTTAATAAACACCATCTGAGGAGTCATTTTGGTAAATCTAATACCAGTTTGTGGAATGAATGTAGATTTCATTTGGGTAAAGTCGGTATTCAAGATCAAAGCGCCGCTCTGTAAGCCTCCAATGTGGGATTTATTATATACATGGAAATACTAATGCAATCTGGTTCAGGTTTATTTGTTACAAAGTTCTATTGAAGGAGAAAAAAATATTCTGATCTCAGAGCAGCACAAATAAAACAACATGGTGGGAAATCAACAACTTGTCAGAGGCTCCAGGACATTCCCCAGCATTCATTCATTCACTCATTCATTCATTCACTCACTCATTCATTCATTCATTCATTCATTCATTCATTCAGACGGGTGGGTTTTCATCGGTTGCCCCTGGCAACAACAGTAAACACAGTAAAAGCAGACGTCTGGTTAATTACTGAATAAACGGAAAACCCCGACTTTAATTCAGACGAAAGACAAACTGGTTACTATAGTAACTCATTACCGGCACATAATTCACTAAAGTGGCAACACTTGAATGTGATGCAGTACGTCTTTAACAGGGAGTCTGTCAAAGATGATTCATTTGCACGTTTTGACCTAAGAACCTGAATAGTCTAAGACCTTTTTGTTGTTTGTTTGTTTTTTTTCTCACTAAAAGTAAAAGTGAAGTCGCTCTTCTTATCCTCAGGCGTCGTACCTGACGTGGGGGGTCCTGCAGGAGCGGGTGATGACCCGCTCCTACGGCGCCAAGTCTCCAGAAGAGGAGGGCGAGCGCTTCAAGGACTCTCAGTTCTTGGTCTTCATGAACCGGATCCTGGCTCTGACCGTGTCGGGCCTGTGGTGCGTCGTGTTCAAGCAGCTCCGCCACGGCGTGCCCATGTACAAGTACTCCTTCGCCTCGCTCTCCAACATCATGAGCAGCTGGTGCCAGTACGAGGCGCTCAAGTACATCAGCTTCCCCACGCAGGTCCTGGCCAAGGCCTCCAAGGTCATCCCCGTCATGCTCATGGGCAAGATCGTGTCCCGCAAAAGCTACGAGTACTGGGAGTACCTCACGGCCGCCCTGATCTCGGTCGGCGTCAGCATGTTCCTCCTCACCAGCACCACCAACAAGCACCCGTCCAACGTGACCACCTTCAGCGGCGTCGTCATCCTCGTCGGCTACATCGTCTTCGACAGCTTCACCTCCAACTGGCAGGACAACCTGTTCAAGTACAAGATGTCGTCGGTGCAGATGATGTTCGGGGTCAACCTGTTCTCCTGCCTGCTCACCGTCGGCTCGCTGCTGGAGCAGGGTGCCTTCTTCGACTCGCTGGCCTTCATGACGCGCCACTCGGAGTTTGCCTTCCACGCCGTGCTGCTGTCCGTGTGCTCGGCGTTCGGCCAGCTCTTCATCTTCTACACCATCAACCAGTTCGGCGCCGCCGTCTTCACCATCATCATGACCCTGCGGCAGGCCATCGCCATCCTCCTCTCCTGTTTCCTGTACGGGCACGCCATCAGCATACTGGGCAGCTTTGGCGTGGCGGTGGTTTTCCTGGCACTTTTCCTACGGGTGTACGCGCGCAGCCGCATGAAGTCGGGCCGGCGAACGGCGCAGCCGCCGGCGCAGAAGGTGTAACTCCGGGAAGTCGCACCAAACTGGGAAATAAGGCCACGTTTTCTGTGGTGCTATTGGTCTATTCATGTGTTCTATGTTTCTTTCATTGTTTCTTTGGTCCTTCAATGCTAGAAATGGTACAGAAACGGTACAGAAAGGGATTGTGCAGTTTTGACTCTTACACGAGGAAGAGTGTTTTCCCCCTCCGGGGATCCACGTTGATTTGTCGGTTCACAGACGTTTCTGAGTGCCTGTATGATTGTCTGATATAAAAAGTCCCACAACTGCTAACGGCCTTTTAAAACTCTTGCACACTTCCAACAGACAGAAACGTTTCCATACAAACACCACACATGGCTTGTGCCGCCAGTTTCAGGAGAATGTGAGCCTGAGAGAATGTGTGGGCGCTGTAAGTGACCACTGCATGGTCACCTTCCATAACGGAGCCTTTTTATACATTTGATTTTCTTTCAGTTACTTTATTCCAGCGTTTTATTTCACAGCCCTCTGCTTTAATGTGGGATTTTGTCCCTTTAACCTTTCCGGGATAGCGTTACATTAAAATGCATCGGCATGATATGGGAGGTATATCTATAATAGACGGTGAACAGCATTGGGGCGGTTGTAAAGGAAGAACGATCCTGTTTTGGATTTGCATTATTTTAAGAAATGATTTGACTAAATTTAAGCTTAAAATGCACGTGTGTGTGTTTTTAGCCAAAATGTCCAATACATAGTATGTTTCATGAATGTTTGGAGGAACTCTGAATGGAGGGAGTTGCTGTTAAAAGCATGTGAGAGGCAGATTGCAGAGGGTGAATCCATTAAAGGGAAATGCAATGTTACTGGTACCTTGTTTTTATCATTCTACTATTTTGTCTGTTTACTGGATTATTAATAAAACCGAACACTATCAAGTGACGTGTGATTTCCCTGCTTCATGGTGCTTTTTGTTTGGGACTATAATTCTGTTGATTTAGGAATGATCTTAAGTAATGCACGTTTTGACCAAAGGCTGCACTAACCCAAATGTTTAGAACAGCTCATTTGATCTATAAGCAATAAAAAGCATAGCTCTGATGAAACATTTCAAATTAAAAGCCAAATAGCAGAAGTCTTCAAATCTAACTTTTAAACTTCATTCAGTTATTTCAATTTCTCTCCATCACACTTCAAAATAAACTTGAGCTTGAACAAACTCACTTCAAAAACCGTGTTTTAAAATAATGAATAGTTTTACTCTACATGTCTTTCTTTTCTTCACAGCTTGACCCAATCTTAGAAGACCACTGTGCTACTGCTCAATAACATCCAGGAAACTTCAGACTCTCATATCCCATCATAGTAGAAGACACGGAGATTTTATTTTATTTTTTCCATTCAGCAGTTGCCACGGTGAATCATGTTCTTCCTCTGCTGTTACACCAACCATCTCCATTTCTCCTTTCCTGGTTTCTTCCAGTTTAAAATGTTATTCCATCAGGTATTTGTTTAGTGGGCTAGAACATTTATTTTACCCCCCAATTATTAGATATGGTTAAACGGTTGTTTTATGAAAGGGTGTCCATGGAGGAAGATTTGAAGAACCGTGACGTGATCATGTTTCCTTCATTGCCACAGTTGCAGTATTGTGACTTGTCCACCAGGTGTCAGTGTTTTCCTACAAATTACATTCATAACGTGAACCTAATGTAGACGTTGGAATTAAAAGGATAAAATATATATATTATATTTGCAAATTTCAATGAATTGTAAAGTAATGTAATTGTAATATCACAAAATTTAGAGGGATTGTACTCTAAGAATCAAAATGTTATTCATTGATCTTTACTTGGTGACATTGTAGGACGCTATCCTATCTAATGAGTCTGTATGAAAGTAGGAAGTTCGAGTTATATCATTCTGAATGGGGATTATTGGTGATATTACAAGATTTGGTGTGAAGATTATATATATGGAGCAAATTACAAAAAATAAAATTCCTTCAGAAAATTTAATCTATCTATCTATCGTAACCCTTTATTTTGAAACGCTCCATCAATGATGTTTTACCGTAATGTCCAGTATAAATGGGCACATTGAAAACTATTTTGGCGCCTCTAGTGTACCGCAGTGTGCATGCAGGGGCAGATGTGTGTGTGTGCGATGGGGGGAGCGGAGAAATCCCCGGATTGGACTGTAAACAAGGAGCAGGAGTGTCGAGAGAGAGAGAGAGAGAGAGTCGGAGAAGGAGGGCAGAGAGAGAGAGAGAGCAGCTGTGAAGGCCCACCCGGACCCCCTAACATCCTCCAGCGGTGAGTACCTCTCCATCCTCCTGCCTACACACCTCCACACACTTTACGGTCAGCCTCGGACGGATGTCGGTGAGAGGGACGTCACGGACTAAAAGTGACAAGTGTCCCGATTTGTTATGGAAACATCTTCCTGCGGGGAAGAAGCGCAGGAAGGAAAAAAATAAAAAATAACGCAGTAAACTCGACATCCTGTCTTGGACAAGCCGATACAGACACGCGAAAGGCTCGTTTCTCTTCAACGGAATCGCTTTCTGGGCTAAATCCTCATTTCAAATGCTTATAAAACGAGCCCAGCTGGTGTAAATGGAGGTGAATTCACGTTCATACGAGCACGATCGGCTGCGCGCGGCCGCGTCACAGACACGTGCCTCCGTCCGACCGCCCGTCGCCCACTGGTGCGACATTTCTTTAGATTTGATTTATTTACCTCATGAAGGGAAATAACAGAAAATACACCAACAACTCCACTCCAAGTGAATGCTGGATGGATGTGACACTCACATGGCTTTTACAATTATTCACATTTTTATTGCTTCTTCATTCGAACACACTTTGTGAAGAGGTTCGTACTCAAATCTTTCTAGGAATGCGGATTTATGTGGTACGTTTGCATGTTCTCACTGTGCACGTGGGATGATTTCCAAAATGGTGAGGTGAGAAAGGTCAAAACAACATTTAAACCCCCCAAAAAGGAAAACAATCCAAACGCATTACATTTTTTTAGTTCAATAAGTCTAATTTACAAGCATTCACATTACTATTATATTTTTATTTTTTATTACAGCGGTTCAACAAGCTTGATTATATTATTTTAAGCTCCATTTTCTACCTTTCCGAACCTGATTTCTTTTTGAAACTTAAAGGATCCTCTGGTACAATAAATAAAAATGAAATTTCGCAACATTCAATGCTTATTTTATTTTAAGGTAAATATCCAATTTCAAATCATTTGGGTCCCGATTAAAAGTTCAATCTTTTCAGATGATTAAATAACATTGTGCCTTGCTGGTCTGTTTTCTCTCTATGTTAATATGTTCGGGAATAAATCAAATGGAGAAACTGATGCTTACTAGGCTGCAAAAACATATTTAAAAAAGTCCATACAAGGCTTTTATTTATTTTAATGTAGGAGTTTATTTTATTTGGGTGTTAAAAACTCAGTTTTTGACTCTCAAATAATGAAACAAGTGGAATTATGATCTGTGCCATTGCTAATAATCACAATGGAGAGATGCTGTATGAAGCATCACCCAGGTAGTTGAGTATCTAAAGGAGGATTTTGCGTTTCTTTAGGTCGGTTTACAGATATCGCTTCCAATAAAGCGGAAAACCTTTATTTATTTATTTATTTTTAATACTTACGTATCTAAATACCTACAAAAGTAAAGAGGAGATCTGTTGTCTTTAAAGTTTCGGTTCATAACTACGGTTGCCTCGCTAAAAGATGGAGAGAATTAGAGCCTTTTCAGTTTTCCAGTCAGTCTCTGCTGCTGCTGTTTGTACTTTGGTGTCTCATTCCTCATTGGAGAATTCACCCTGATCACATGACTGCGTGCTGTCGCACAGCTTTCATACCGTCAAACCAACCGGGCTGAAAATGTACATCTCGTGACGCAGAGCGATCTTCATCTTCAGCGTCTACAGCATTTAGAACATCGTGCACCAAAGCCTGAGCCAGTTAGAAGTTCCTTTTGAAACAGGCACGTGAGAAATTTCAGACTTTTGGTGCAACATCTGAAACACGTCCCACACTCCGTGTTCACGAATTCAAAATACTCTAAATGGAGAGTTCGTGTTATTTTCTCGCATCTGTCAGACGTGATGCTCGATGTCTCAGTTAGTAAAGCAAATATTACATGTGTTTTTGTGTCCAAGATGACATTTTCGACCATTTTTTGTACAGATGTTTTCCAATGGAAAGTTCATTTTGTGACTTTATGAGAAGCGTTTTGTAATGTGAGAGTTGGTGTAAGGTACAATCTGGCTCAAGCTCTGTTT
Organism: Lipophrys pholis; assembly: GCF_963383615.2. Classification (NCBI taxonomy): domain Eukaryota; kingdom Metazoa; phylum Chordata; class Actinopteri; order Blenniiformes; family Blenniidae; genus Lipophrys; species Lipophrys pholis. The sequence continues at coordinate 15,845,612 of NC_137649.1, forward strand.
TAACACTTTAAAAAACCAGATTTTCGAACCGTCAAATGACGACAGGCTGTGATTGTTCCGCTCATAAAGCTCATGTAAAGCACGCGTAGATTGACGGTCAAGGTTACGTAAAACTAACACGCTCATGTTGTGTGTGCCGCCACAGTACTGTTTACAACCCGGGCGTCTTTTAAGAACGAAGCACTCCGCCATGCATCAGTTGGCAGCCATAGTTTGGACACAAGGGCGACCCATTTACTCAGTGACATAACATCCACTTCACCAGCGTCCGAGTCAGAAACACACTGCGCTGCATGCACGAGACGCGTGATTCCTTCTCTTGGTAAAACGGGCCTCGTTTTCTTCCAACAGCTTTTAAAGGACGACAAATATCCCTGCAAGAGCTGGGAGTTGCTTCCTCGACACTCCTGCCTTCCCTCCCTGTTTCTTCTGTTCCTGGAGGTGATGGAGGAGTAAATCACATGCTCTGTTGAGAGTGAGCGCGAGCCAGACCTGCCGAGACCGCCTCCACTCGTGTTCGAAGGAGTCCCTCGGTCCTTTCCGGGAACTTTCAGAAGACGCCACCCCCCCCAAAAAGAAACTTTCCCACAAGTAATTTGCTTATCTCTCTTAAAAGGAAGCGCTCGGACAGAAGTCAGATACAGGTTGATGTTTTCCCGGTGAGGGCCTGAAGAGGAGAGGAGACCCAGCCACGGCCCACCAGAGGGTCCCTGAGGGGAAGGTCGCTGCAGCGACGGAGGCGATGGGGAACAAAAACACCAGTCCGGCCAAACGCCCTGAAAGTGGGGACGCGCCACAAGAGGGAGGGCTCTTCGTAGATAGCGACACAGGTAAAATACATGTATTTAGTGGATTGTTTGTGTGCGGTTTACACAGGTACTGAGGGCTGTTCTTTAGATGGTGATGCTTCACAAAAACATATTGCTTTTTCAACAATATGTCCAGAATGAGGCTTTCAGACAACAGAAGCCCAAAATTCAAATCATGAAAGAATAGTTCAGCGTGGAAAGCCACATTAACATGCACAAGATGAATATCTCACAAAATCTATAAGAAAAAGAACAAAAATAACAGCAAAGTTAACAAACTGCTCTTTCTCTGAATCATATTATGGTGTTTTTTTTATAAAAAATTGAAAGAACAACTCTCAAAGCACAAAGATTTGAACATCATCAGCATAAAAGTGTGTATCTATCTCAACTGAATCGTTTCCTCAATGCCATTACGTTTACTGGAGTGAGAGCGCACGATGGAAATCTTTTCAGAAGCTCAGCATCTCTGCAGATCGTCTTTTCCAACATTGTCTCTCTGCTCAGGAGTTCAGATGATCAGGATGACGCTCCGCTCAGAAGGTCCATGACGGTCGGATGTTTATATGTTGCTGTACAGCTGGCGCTGATAATCAGTGTTATATAAGAGCTGCACCATGAAGCTCGCAGTAATTGTTGCTGGCGCCGCTGATTGCTGCCACGGCTGATTAATCACAGCAACATATCTTTAACTTATAACACCATTACATTACGGATTGAAAATTGACCCATTCTGACATTTCACTTCTGCAAAAATACTTTAGGTATAAGTATTTAACCCTGATCTTTTTATGTTTTATGTAAAACACTGAATTATTGTGTGATAACAGATGTTTTTCTGGAAAGAAAAGTTGTAAAACTTCAAAAAAAAAGACCTCCCTGCTGTCTAAAACCTTTATTAGGTATTAGTCTTTAATTTATGAACGTATTAATATCATATATTGTAAATAGAGCTGTTACCAGACAGTGAAAGCATTCAAAATAAACTGTATGGAAGGGTTAAATGTTATAATGTTTTCATGAAACAACA
>NC_137649.1:15852450-15928001 GCF_963383615.2 Lipophrys pholis
ACACGGTATGAACTGGTACATTTTGTACACCAGTTCATACCGTGTTGGACCTCTAGATGTCACTGTATGACAACAGAAAGCTGCTAAAGTACCACAGAAAGGCCTCGATTTCTACTTGTATTGATGACAGAGCAAGAAAAATGTCTCACAAACAGAAACGGAGCATCACAAAGAGAAACTCGTGAGGAACTGGAGGAAAGTAGAGAATCTGTTACCGTGGTGAATAAAAACTGAGGAACAAATTCACAGAATGCTCTGGATGATTAACAGTGCAGTTACCTCTGGACTTGGAAAAATAAATGTCACTTTGCACCTGTGTGACTTATATTCTGGAAAATACGGTAATTTAAAGCTCGTAATTCCAATATTTACCACGATAAGCACGAGTTTAACGCTTAACGATTGCTAGAAATGATAAGTGAGCAACTTCTAAAACGTACTGATTATGCTTTCCAGTTGCTATTCAGATATTTATTTGGAAAAGTACATTTTGAAGTGTGACAGCAGGAAGAAAGCTGAAGAAATCAATATGTCTGCTGTCTGTTCAAAGGCGTGCAACTGTTGAGAGGTTTGGCTCAGCATCAAAAGATATTTTCCACTCAAGGATACCCTATAATAATAAAAAAAAAAGTGCTCCTCGTCAATATTCAATAAAGCCTTTCAAATTCTCATCTTTTTGATGTTCCTGCACTTTCCAGTCAGAAAACCTGCGACAGCATGCTGGGATGCAGCAACAGAGCAAAGCAAGACCTCCGAGGTTTCCTCGACACAGGCAGGCTGTAAGGAGCAGGACGGAGGAGGGCAGGAGATCTACGAGGAGGGGCTGGAAGTGGAGGAGGGGGAGGAGGAGGAGGAGGAGGAGGAGGAGGAGCAGTGTGAGGAGACGCCAGAGGAGGAGGAGGTGAAGGTGGAGTGGCCAACAGGAGTGCCACAGGCCTCAGACAAGGACCTGGCCAAACTGTCCAACAAGGGAGAGGTACGAGTACAATTTACATTTAATTACGTGTTTTCCCACAAATACTTCAGGTGTGTTTGATATTTTCAGGAGCTGATTGTGCTGGATTTGTTACTTTTACTCCCATTACTTGTGACAATAGTGACAATAGTTTTAATGCAACACACAAACAATTCTCATCATTTTACTTTGATGGAGGTTTCCTGCTCAAACTCGAGAAATATTTCCATTTGACACGTTACTGTATTCTTGTTTATTATCTTTCTTCCTCCTTCTCTCACTGGTTTCTTCTGTTTCCACCAAAGTAGAAAATATTCCTGTTAATCCCACATCCTTCACAGCTCTTTGTCTGTGCTGGGACACACCCGTGAATGATCTGTGAGCTCATCCTGAACTCCTCCGTACAGAAAGCCCCCGACTCCACTTATGTTCGTTGGTGTGGCCTCCCTCCCTCCCTCCCTCCCTCCCTCCCTCCCTCCGGGGAAATCTGCCCTGCCAAAAAGTGCTGGATCACCGAGGCAAAAGCCTGATTCCAAACATCAGGTCCTGGAAATCGGAGCCTTTCCAAACGAGTTCAGCGTTACAAAATGCTGTGAAGGGCTCCTTTTTGTGGTCTTTCTACGAGCAATTACCATTAGCACAAAGGGCAGGATAAATAATCGGAGATAAGCAGTGGTGAGTCATCGGCACATTTGCTGGGGTTTTAAATATACATTACCAGCAGCAAAGTGGACTGACATCACAGCATTTGAGGCATTGAGTGCTCGTTGCTTTCAGAGACCTGCTGGGTGAAACTGAGCAGCATGAGTTTTCAGGCCATATAATAGATCACTGTGGACCGTGTGACGCGTGTAACAGGCTGCGTTGTGTCACTGGAGAGGCCCTGAGTCGCCATTAAAACACTACAAGTATGCGGGAGATGTATTCGTCTGTTGTGGTTGAATCATGCCGTTATGGCTCTGTTAGCTTCTCAATCTATGTTTTTAATTCATCCCCATTACACACAATCTGATTCAGTTGCTCACAGATGCTTAAAAATGCGTAAAGATAATAAAAAAAAAAAGAAAAAGTGTTTTAATAAATAATTTCAGAAATTTTATCTACTCTTATTTCATTTTATCATGATTTCTTCACAGAAATTACCCGCCGGTTAACCCAACGCCTCTTATTCATAATCCCATGCCAGTTTGTGTACCCATGTAATATACACTTATATAAACATTCGATCGGCAATTTGCATGAAACTTTTGTGAGTAAGATTTTAATTTATTGTTTTGAACATGAGCGACTTGAATGCAAACTTTTTATACATCATTTCATATCTTAAAGTCCCAGTAGAGTTTGCATGTCCTTCTTTGGAGACTCTGGCTTTGAAAGGGATATTTGAATGTGGATGGAGGTCTTCTCGAAACCATCAATATATATTTTAAATGACAGAATTTCCCCCCTTCATTGTACTGAAGGAGTGTGACTGATAGAAGCTTGCATGACTCTGCAGTGCGCCTGTGCATACGGTACGATCGGCGGTGTGATATTCAGCAGGCTTCGACCCGCTGACCTCACGTAACAACTAACCTATATGTTAGAGCGGCAGGCGAGGCAGACAGCCGTCACGCGAGTCCATTATCGAGGCGAGTGAGCGGCCTGTTTCAGCTTTGCGCTTTATTTTTAGATCTTAAACCAGCGTTTGCACATCTCATCAGAGAAACAAGCAACGAGGCGTCTGAAAACATGGATGGATGGATGGATGGATGGCTGAAAATGGATGAATATAGATGTATATATCAAATTTTAAAACAATTGCATCTGAGAAACTGAAAAAAACACACAGAAAATCTACTGTTTAGCCCACTTTGCTTCTAATAAATCTTATGAACGCTTCATCATACATGAATGGAATATGCCAGGTTGTCGTTCAGGAGCTTCCCAGTCAATATTTTACCCTGAAAAGAAACAAGTCAGACATCCTGAGTCGTCCCAACAGGGACAAATCGGTTTCTTTGTGTTGCTCAACAGCATTTAATTCAGCCGAGCTCCAGTTCAAGTGCTGTTTTAGTCTTCTGTTGTCAGATACAAACACATAGCAGGTCCTACATTATGCTGCTGATGCAGCTTCGTTTTGTTTGCATTATTTCATGTGGTTTCATCGTTTGGATTTAAAATCAAAACCTCATCCACATCCAATCCCAATATGCTGCTCTTCATGTCCTCTGTGGTGAAAACCTATAATAACTAGACCTGCACCGTGAGCTGACTGTTCAATAGAAACCTGAATTAAGTATTTCGTTTTATTTCAGAAGAACTGTCTGCGTGTCGGTCGTCTGTCTCGGCTGCTTCTTTTTGCCATTAGTTTATAAATCAGTTTCTTTCCTCCCACCAACTGAAGTAACTTCATGTGAATCGGTAATACTGCGGCGTATATATATCTTACTAACATCCACTAGTTTAGGGATATATAAGCCCCTCCCAGCTGGCACTGGCAGAAAGGCAGCGTTCACCCCAGAGAGGCTTTCACACCATCACGGACAAACAAAGTGATGAAATTGTTATCTACACGGTCGGTTGTAAACACTCATTGCACTTCACAAGATCTTTCAGATTTGCACTAATTAGCAGCTCCGGCGTTAAATGTAGACAGTGAAGCGTCTGTCAGACTGTAAAGGCAGAATCAGGTTTGTTTCTCTACTGGAGGGAATGAATCATTTTACATCCTTCACCCTCAGTTGATACAGATGGAAATATTAACACAATAAGAAAAGGTTGCAATGAAAGAAATGTTGGATGAGTCACAAAAAGGATTTCTATTTCACTCCCCAAAGTCACTGGAATTCTTATTTATGTTTATTTCAACTTGACAAAGCCTTTCACTGGTTATTTTCCCACTGTAGAACTCCTCCCCAGACGGTCTGGTCTCCATCCTGAAGAGGAGGCGAGCGTCGCTCGATGGTTTGCCTCCCCCGAGCACGATTGCCGTCAAGCAGAACTCCAAGCGCAAAGTTCGCTTCAGTGAGCCGGAGGACGGCATCGAGCAAGGTACGGTGATTGGAAAAGCTGTCACAAATACTGCAAGGCTTAATCTTTCTTGCCCCCCCCCCCCCCCCCCCCCCCCCAATCCATCCATCCATCCATCCTTCTGTACTGATTCAATGTTTCCTTCTACCTGCAGATGAGGTGGGTGGAGACTCCTGCCTCATCCTGCTGCTGCTCTGTCTGGTTACTGTGGTGATCAGCATCGGCGGCACTGCGCTCTACTGCACCCTGGTGGACACTTACTCCAACATCTGCACCGACTTCACTCACAATGTGGACGTCTACGTCACGTACGTGCGGAGGGTCTTCGAAGGGCTGGGGCGTTGGCTGCCCCTCCGGACGTAGACCGCCATCCCTCCCCTTGCCCCCACCGTCTTCATCATCATCATCTGCGATCCAGAGAAGAGCTGCGTCAGACGCCTCGTGACCGGGTGGACACACCGGCCGGATGCGTTGAAAAGCGGCACGGGGTGGTCTGAACGAAAGAGCTCGCATCCTTTCTGTGTGTGACTGAAGCGGTGCTCGACTCGACACCGGACAGTAAAAGCTGCCGAAGCTTTTTATACGCCGGAAGAAAAATGTGGCATGTGATGCGAGCGAAGAAAAAGAGCCCACACAAACACCTGCTTACTGGATGCCACGCCACACGAGGGCCCACAACTCTCTGCTCCATTTAAACGAAACCAGAAGAAGAAGTAGGTGGTCTGTGTGGTTGTGTTTCCCCTCACAGCTGTAGCACTCGTAGCTCTTTTGTTGACTTTCCTTAGGAGTTGAAATGAAGATAGTGTTAGAATCAACCGGGTCATATTTGTGTATTCGTTTTTGTTTCTTAACAATGATCTACGAACCCAACAATTTACCTTCATCTGACTCGATGATATGAGCAGGTGAGACTGAAGCATCATGTAATGTAGGAGACTTTCACATCATGGTTTGTCAGAGAAAATTGTAAAAGCTCCTTTTCATGTAAACTGCACACAAAAAGTAAGGATGCAGGATGCGTTTGGTAGATTATTTCTTTATTCAAAATATTGGAAAGTCTGGTTATTGTCCTTTTTACATGGTGCCCTAGTTGTAAGGAGCTGACAGAAGCTGTGTGTTTGGCACCAGATTCCAGTGAACTTGCTCCGATCGGAGGGCTCCTGTTTATTAAACTGATAAAAAATTGTCTTTTTACTTCAGATTCAACTCGACCAGGCTTTCCAATAGTATATGATTTATTTCCAAGACGCATCGTTATAACAAAGAAATCATCCCCCCAAAATAAAAGGTCCTGACGTTTTGTGTGTGGTTAAGTTTTGAAACACAATCAGAATCATGTTGCACAAACCTTTTTGGGATTTAACCTTTTGTAAACAGACGTTTGTGCTTTACTCACTTACCCCTCGAGGTCCCTCCACTGTATGACTTGCAGAGTGCATGGTGAAAAGAGGAACAGTAGAATTTGACAGGCATCAACTAGATAATGAAGGCTGCTGTTCCTCCAGATTGAGAGGATCCTGGTTGCCTCCCATCAGAGGTCTACCAGGCTCCGCTCCTGTCACAGGGATGTCTGGGCCTCTTCGCTCTCTACGCTGCCTCCTCATATTCCTCTATGCCAAAGAATTAGGAACAAAACTTCCTGCTTAGAGTTTTGGACACCATACAGAGTTGAGCACTGCACACAGATACTGCAGTTACACAAATGAAATGAAATAAAAACGACTTTGCTTAAAAAAAAGTTGTGCCTCATCCTGTGAGGAAACTGAAGTGATGGAGACACTTAGAGCCGAGCAACAAACTCCAGTCTGGGGGAAAAGGAGCTCCAAGTCATAACTCTTAAAAAGTCTGCTTATATACAGTAATCAGAGCGACTAAAAAGTAAAGAAGTTTGCGTTTGGTGCATTATTTCATTATTTCAGAGGCGAGTATGGGGCTGGGTCATCTAAAATAAAAGTTTTATTGGCAGAACAGATTCTACAATGTTTTCATGAGCACAACCCACAAACGGAGCTCTGCTGCTCATCCAACAAATGGGTGTTCCTTGAAAACGTGGCACCTGTATAAATAGATAATAAGTAGACTTCCCAATGATGTAAGCATTACTGCTAAAGATGCCTTGTGACAACAAAGTATGAGTCAGCTGATGGCGAATTAAAAAAAAAAATGAAAGCCCTCCTCCAGTTATGCTTCTGGGGAAATCTTGTATATGTGAATATTTGAACAAAACCTGGGCATCATAAGTAAATTCAAAGAGAGCTCCTTTAGTTTTAAGATTAGTGATGGTGGTTACCACCATACAGTATAGTGATCTAAGAGAAGAAGCCCTCAACAACCTCAGGCACTCACCCTGTTTTTATACTTTTGGTGCTCAGTGTTTTAAAAATCCATCCCTCAGTTTGCGGCCCAAAGGTTTCTCTTTGTCAGGATTTGTAGTACGATATTTTTCTACCCGTGTCCTCACAGATGCACAATTATATTGAAAGAAAATAATCATTTGTATTGTTTTTAGGGACTAATCTTCATTTCCATAAAAAAAATAAATAAGAGCTCAGAGGGTCATCAGATGTGAATCCTGGCTGGATCAGGAAACACAACTGAAAACATTCCTCTCAGCAGAGAAAGTAACATGAAACAGGCATGTTCTGGTAAACCTTTGTTTAAAACTGAAGATTTTATTTTGTGACAGATGTTAAATGTGCATTCTCACTGTGTTGTTTTTTTTTTATTGACATGTGTTGCATCATGAAGTCCACCTTTATACGTGTCTGTATTGAACCTTGAAAGAATGCTCTGTAATGTCATTTTGAACGTGATAATAAAAAGATTTTTATGCAAATTTGAGCGTGAAGCACCCAGTGCTGTAACATCTGCTCTTTCCCACGTGGTGTCGCTGTTTACATCAAATTAACAAACTGCTGCAGTGCTGCAAATCTGCAAGTTACACGCCTCTAGTCTACATATATAATATTGTCCATATTATTCAACATTATATTATATTGAATAAGTCTGTGACTTTTTGATCCTTTCAGGCGTTTTGTTTTTTGGTTTAAATACAATATTTCGATTGATAATGGATGCATTTCCTCTTATAAATGTGAAAAAGTCACTACATAGACACCACTCTGGTATTGTACGTTAACGTCGGCGCCATATTGGACCGGGCAAGTGGTCTGTGTTTGGTATGCGTGTTGTAGTTCATATTTGAATAATAGAAAAACTGCAAGAAATCACTTTATAAACCTGGGAAACAATTACACGTCCATACTTCAATGAACGAATTGGGCAATAAAATATTACATATCTAACACACAGTTTTATCTTAACACCTAAATGTGCCTACGCTTCAAAAATCCAGAGATGGGAAGTAAAGTGTTTGTAGTACGTTGCTGTATAATGAGATTTACTTTTTAGTCCCACACCAGACACATTTTCTTTAATTTTTATTTGTTTTACTAAAGAAGCGAAAATGCTGAAACAGATTATCCATTCGTACATTGCTTATTCCTGTCCGGTGTCACAGGATGCTGGAGCCAAACCCAGCTAACAATGGGCACATTGTATTCTGGAAATTCGGTCCATCATAGAGAAAAAACAAGTGACTGCAAATATTTGTTTTTATGTGTATAGAAATTAGCTTACAAAAGGTCATACTATGCTGGATAATTTGCTCCAGGGATGAAGGAGCCTGTGGTGGTTTTATCTCTTATACTGCAGGTACAGCAATTTGCCCCTGAATGAGCCGCTCAGTGCACACACTACTTCTCTCATGCTGACGGCAATACATTCTGGTTTTATTTACTTTTATACTTGGAAAGACATTAAAACAGGCAGTCAGCTGAGTTCACTCACTTTAATCCTTTTTGGGCGTGTCAACCAAACTGATCCAGATTCTAACCAATAGGATTTGTGCATGTGCCACGTTGCACCAATGGCATTAAACCTGGAACTTGTTATAAAAACGCCCACAGAGCCGCATTCCTCCATTCACTCTCACTCAGGACTCATTGAAGGCCAGCACTGAGAGTTAACTGTCTCTTCTTTATTCTTCAACTTGGAAAAAAAACAACTCCTCAACTTCAGGAAACATGGTGAGTTCACAGGGTTTTTAATGACTCCTCCTCACAGTTTCTTTCAAACTACTTGAAATGAAAGTTATTTGTCAAGTCATCCTGTGGGTTACAATGAATTTGACATTGAAAGCTGATATTTTACAAGATTCTTCTGTTTTGCTTTAATGCTTTGAGTTCAAGTCCAGTTCCTGCATTCCTGCTCACTTTGACCCAGTTTGCGAAGGTCAATGTTCATTCAGTCTGAAGCTCTCTCCTCTTTGAAGGGGCCAGGCCTTAAAATGAAACTGCCACCACAGGCTTTTTAAACAAACCCTATTCACACAAAGCTTAGGCCCTTTAATCTTGCAGGACTGGGAGTGTGTTCAGTCTGCTACTCTTCTGTGGATCTATCAGCTGTGTTTGTGTAATCATGTAACTTTGATGTAAGAGGGATTGTTCTCAAAGTACATTTAATGCCTGAGGTAAACCTCCTCTGTACAATATCTCTTTAAAACGGTTCAATTCAGAGGGTAAATGCCCGAGAAACCTATCTGGTGACTAGTCATGATGTTCTGGTGTCTGATTCTCAACAAAAGAGCCCTTTTTCCTATTGGGGCCTTGCATTGACTCAGGCCTCAACATGTGACGAGTAACTCTCAGCAGGTCAAACCTCCAATGACTGTTCACTTATCAGTGTTTCTCTGGCTTTGTCTCTTTTAGCGACATATTTCTGTGTAGTAATGATAGGCTCCCCCTACAGAGTGTCAGCACATTGTTTCTATGCACCATGTCTGGAATTTCTGCTGCTTTTGAAATTTCCATGACATCATCTCCCCCCAGCTATAGGCTGGGTTGATTTGGGGCTTTAGTCTTTTGTCTCCAGAGGTGGTATCATAAGATGTTGCTTCACATTTTTATTAAATATCTAGTTTTCCCCCTCCCACATTACACCTAGAACAAATGATCAAAACATGCATGACTGACTTTCTTCTTGTTTCCACAGCGTGAGTGTATCTCGGTCCATGTTGGTCAGGCTGGTGTCCAGATTGGCAATGCATGCTGGGAGCTGTACTGTCTTGAGCATGGCATCCAGCCAGATGGTCAGATGCCCAGTAATAAGAAAATTGGTGGAGGAGATGACTCCTTCAACACTTTCTTCAGTGAGACCGGTGCTGGGAAGCACGTCCCCAGAGCAGTTTTTGTGGATCTGGAGCCCTCGGTCATTGGTAAGACTGGTCGCTCACCTGGTAAAAGTGAGGAACTGTAAACTCGATCAGTTGATTTCTTATCCTTTTATCTTATTAGATGAGGTGCGTTCTGGGACTTACCGCCAGCTGTTCCACCCTGAACAGCTGATCACTGGCAAGGAGGATGCTGCCAACAACTATGCCCGAGGACACTACACAGTCGGCAAGGAGATCATTGACGTGGTTCTGGACAGGATGCGTAAAATGGCAAGTTGTCTTGAAGTGGTGTCGTGAAATATTTCTTGAAAATGACCGATATAGTGACATTTCTTCTGCTCTGTCCTCAGGCTGACCAGTGCACTGGTCTTCAGGGGTTCCTGATTTTTCACAGCTTCGGCGGTGGCACCGGGTCTGGTTTCACCTCTCTGCTGATGGAGCGTCTGTCTGTGGACTATGGAAAGAAGTCCAAGCTGGAGTTCTCGGTCTACCCAGCTCCCCAAGTGTCCACTGCTGTGGTGGAACCATACAATGCCATCCTGACCACCCACACCACCCTGGAGCACTCAGACTGTGCCTTCATGGTAGATAATGAGGCCATTTATGATATCTGCCGCAGGAACCTCGACATCGAGCGCCCCTCCTACACCAACCTGAATAGATTGATCAGTCAGATTGTGTCCTCCATCACCGCATCCCTTCGGTTTGACGGTGCCCTAAATGTGGATCTGACTGAATTCCAGACCAACTTGGTGCCTTATCCTCGTATCCACTTCCCTCTGGCCACCTACGCCCCCGTCATCTCTGCTGAAAAGGCTTACCACGAGCAGCTGTCAGTATCTGAGATCACCAACGCCTGCTTTGAGCCCGCCAATCAGTTGGTGAAGTGTGACCCTCGCCACGGTAAATACATGGCCTGTTGCCTCCTTTACCGTGGCGATGTGGCGCCGAAAGATGTGAACGCAGCCATAGCCGCCATCAAAACAAAGCGCTCCATCCAGTTTGTGGACTGGTGCCCCACCGGTTTCAAGGTGGGGATCAACTACCAGCCTCCCACTGTGGTTCCTGGTGGTGATCTGGCTAAGGTGCAGAGGGCAGTGTGCATGCTGAGCAACACCACTGCTATTGCAGAGGCCTGGGCTCGACTTGACCACAAGTTTGACCTGATGTATGCAAAACGTGCCTTTGTGCACTGGTATGTGGGTGAAGGTATGGAGGAGGGAGAGTTCTCCGAGGCCAGAGAGGACATGGCCGCCCTGGAGAAAGATTACGAGGAGGTTGGAACGGATAGTTTAGGAGCAGAAGATGAAGACGAGGGAGAGGAGTATTGAACATATGTGGTGGGGTTTTCTTTCTCTCCATGTCAAAAATAAAGTTTCTTTACTTGCTGCACAAATTGTCTCTTCATTTTAAATATGGCAGGATGGAACATTCTCTTGGTATTTTCTCAGTATAAAGTCGTATCCTCTGACTTGAGAACCACTGACCCAAGTTACTGAAAACATTTCAGAGTACTTGAGCTTTAATTGTATATTTTGCGAAATTCTCTTAAACATGTCATGTTGAAGTTTTAAAACGAAGGGAATTCACACACGGAGCATGCAAACTCTGAATAGAAGGCCCTAGCACCCGGTTCTAACTCGCAACCTTCATACTTTGAAGCAGAACCGCATGCATACAGTGTATATGAACATTTTATGGTCCTTGCACACGAGCTTACGAAAGGTCATGCTATGCTGGATAACAACATTACTGAGGAGTCTTAACTGCTGCAGAGATGAAGGCAGGGCCTGTGGTATTTCTCTCTTGCACTGCAGATACAGATATTTGCTGCTGAAACTCAGTAGACACACTGTCTCATGCTGGAGGTGAGAGGAGGTGTCCATAATGGATTTGTTTGGTTAACATCCACCTCTTCTAGTGTAGGACTGAGCTCCCTCCTATCCAGCTAGTTAAACTTCTCGCACAGCTGCCCTACTTTACTTAAGCAGACTGACTATTTTCTTTATTTCCAAACTAATATCTGTACCATCTCCTCTTGACACCCTTAAAATTGTCTCATCACTCACTCCAACCTATACAGAACATCTAATCACCCCCCCCCCCTTCTTTTTTATGAATTTACAAGATTATTTAGTTACTGACTGGAGTGTGGGTCAAAATCCCCTAAAAAGCTTATTTCTTTCGAGGACAGTGTACAAATGATCACCTGTCAATGGTAATGTCTTTCTACAGGAAACGCTGCACACAGGTCAGCAGGCTGATGCACTGGGAGTCTACAATAAGAAAAAATACCACAGCTGCAGAACAGAAGAAATACACACTCTCGCACACCGAAATACCAGCGTCAACTCAAACCTTTAAAATCAAAGCTTCTCAAATCAACAGATGAGCCCAGATTGCGCCACCATTTCTAATATAAGTTTGTGGAGAAAATCTCAAAGTTATACAATGTGGCAACAAGGTAAACTAGCAAACGGCCTGTGATTTTAACACAGTTGAAATCACGACACATTTGCTACAATGTGCATGCATTTCTGATTTTTGACCTTGCAAAAGTGATTTCAACTGATACCTGTTTGAAATTAGCTTCAAAATATTAAACCATCTCATGGGAAACCAACCGACTGTTTTGTTCTGGATGTGGGATTTGGTATAGACATCACATGCTAGTTTAATTAACTGTTTGGACATTGGAAAGCCATTAAAACAGGCAGTCAGCTGAGTTCACTCACTTTAATCATTTTTGGGCGTGTCAACCAAACTGATCCAGATTCTAACCAATAGGATTTGTGCATGTGCCACATTGCACCAATGGCATTAAACCTTGAACTTGTTATAAAAAAAACGTCCACGCAGCTGCACTTCTTCATTCACTCTCACTCACGACTCATTGAAGGCCAGCACTGAGAGTTCACTGTCTCTTCCTTATTCTTCAACTTGGGGGGAAAAAACAAAACAACTTCAGGAAACATGGTGAGTTCACAGGGTTTTTAATGACTCCTCCTCACAGGTTGTTTCAAACTACTTGAAATTAGTTATTTCTTAAATCATCCTGTGGGTTACAATGAATTTGACATTGAAAGCTGATATTTTAGAAGATTCTTATGTTTTGCTGTAATGTTTTGAGTTCAAGTCCAGTTCCTGCATTCCTGCTCACTTTGACCCAGTTTGCGAAGGTCAATGTTCATTCAGTCTGAAGCTCTCTCCTCTTTGAAGGGGCCAGGCCTTAAAATGAAACTGCCACCACAGGCTTTTTAAACAAACCCTATTCACACAAAGCTTAGGCCCTTTAATCTTGCAGGACTGGGAGTGTGTTCAGTCTGCTACTCTTCTGTGGATCTATCAGCTGTGTTTGTGTAATCATGTAACTTTGATGTAAGAGGGATTGTTCTCAAAGTACATCCAATGCCTGAGGTAAACCTCCTCTGTACAATATCTCTTTAAAACGGTTCAATTCAGAGGGTAAATGCCCGAGAAACCTATCTGGTGACTAGTCATGATGTTCTGGTGTCTGATTCTCAACAAAAGAGCCCTTTTTCCTTTTGGGGCCTTGCATTGACTCAGGCCTCAACATGTGACGAGTAACTCTCAGCAGGTCAAACCTCCAATGACTGTTCACTTATCAGTGTTTCTCTGGCTTTGTCTCTTTTAGCGACATATTTCTGTGTAGTAATGATAGGCTCCCCCTACAGAGTGTCAGCACATTGTTTCTATGCACCATGTCTGGAATTTCTGCTGCCTTTGAAATTTCCATGACATCATCTCCCCCCAGCTATAGGCTGGGTTGATTTGGGGCTTTAGTCTTTTGTCTCCAGAGGTGGTATCATAAGATGTTGCTTCACATTTTTATTAAATATCTAGTTTTCCCCCTCCCACATTACACCTAGAACAAATGAACAAAACATGCATGACTGACTTTCTTCTTGTTTCCACAGCGTGAGTGTATCTCGGTCCATGTTGGTCAGGCTGGTGTCCAGATTGGCAATGCATGCTGGGAGCTGTACTGTCTTGAGCATGGCATCCAGCCAGATGGTCAGATGCCCAGTAATAAGAGAATTGGTGGAGGAGATGACTCCTTCAACACTTTCTTCAGTGAGACCGGTGCTGGGAAGCACGTCCCCAGAGCAGTTTTTGTGGATCTGGAGCCCTCGGTCATTGGTAAGACTGGTCGCTCACCTGGTAAAAGTGAGGAACTGTAAACTCGATCAGTTGATTTCTTATCCTTTTATCTTATTAGATGAGGTGCGTTCTGGGACTTACCGCCAGCTGTTCCACCCTGAACAGCTGATCACTGGCAAGGAGGATGCTGCCAACAACTATGCCCGAGGACACTACACAGTCGGCAAGGAGATCATTGACGTGGTTCTGGACAGGATGCGTAAAATGGCAAGTTGTCTTGAAGTGGTGTCGTGAAACATTTCTTGAAAATGACCGATATAGTGACATTTCTTCTGCTCTGTCCTCAGGCTGACCAGTGCACTGGTCTTCAGGGGTTCCTGATTTTTCACAGCTTCGGCGGTGGCACCGGGTCTGGTTTCACCTCTCTGCTGATGGAGCGTCTGTCTGTGGACTATGGAAAGAAGTCCAAGCTGGAGTTCTCGGTCTACCCAGCTCCCCAAGTGTCCACTGCTGTGGTGGAACCATACAATGCCATCCTGACCACCCACACCACCCTGGAGCACTCAGACTGTGCCTTCATGGTAGATAATGAGGCCATTTATGATATCTGCCGCAGGAACCTCGACATCGAGCGCCCCTCCTACACCAACCTGAATAGATTGATCAGTCAGATTGTGTCCTCCATCACCGCATCCCTTCGGTTTGATGGTGCCCTAAATGTGGATCTGACTGAGTTCCAGACCAACTTGGTGCCTTATCCTCGTATCCACTTCCCTCTGGCCACCTACGCCCCCGTCATCTCTGCTGAAAAGGCTTGCCACGAGCAGCTGTCAGTATCTGAGATCACCAACGCCTGCTTTGAGCCCGCCAATCAGTTGGTGAAGTGTGACCCTCGCCATGGTAAATACATGGCCTGTTGCCTCCTTTACCGTGGCGATGTGGTGCCTAAAGATGTGAACGCAGCCATAGCCGCCATCAAAACAAAGCGCTCCATCCAGTTTGTGGACTGGTGCCCCACCGGTTTCAAGGTGGGGATCAACTACCAGCCTCCCACTGTGGTTCCTGGTGGTGATCTGGCTAAGGTGCAGAGGGCAGTGTGCATGCTGAGCAACACCACTGCTATTGCAGAGGCCTGGGCTCGACTTGACCACAAGTTTGACCTGATGTATGCAAAACGTGCCTTTGTGCACTGGTATGTGGGTGAAGGTATGGAGGAGGGAGAGTTCTCCGAGGCCAGAGAGGACATGGCCGCCCTGGAGAAAGATTACGAGGAGGTTGGAACGGATAGTGTAGGAGCAGAAGATGAAGATGAGGGAGAGGAGTATTGAACATATGTGGTGGGGGTTTTTTTTTTTTTCCTCATGGCAAAAATAAAGTTTCTTTACTTGCTGCACAAATTGTCTCTTCATTTTAAATATGGCAGGATGGAGTGTTCACTTGGTGTTTGTCTCAGTATAACGTCCTATCCTCTGAAATGTTTGCAGTAACTTGGGTCAGAGTACTTGAGACTTAAAGGTGTATTTTGCAAACACTTAAATGTGTTGAGCAGTTGACTTAATATGCCACGTTTTCTGTTCCGACTCCTAAAAAGACACCACACACTAGGATTGTTGGACCCAGGACATCACTGATTTCTGATTTCTAACTAAAATAATGTAGTTGTGGTTAATGTGTTTCTAAAACACAGGGATAAGTTATATATTATATATTGTAAGTGATATTAGAAAGGTGTTTAAATGGAAGTTGACGTCTACAAGCTGCGGCCCATCCATGGGTTTTCATGTGGGGGGGTAATGGTATGAAGCCACTAAATTCTTATTGAAGCTCAATTTTCTCAGTAAAATCATATCCAGTGTGTACGGCTGAGATGCCAGTTTCATTCTCATTACTAAAATTGATTCGAGGCACTATCTGCCTTTGAAACAGGCCAAATCCTGGCCAGTTTATAAAAAGCTATTCACAAATGGTTCATTTGTTCTATCAAGGCACATTACAGGAAATGACTCACAGGAGTTTTGAAAAAAAAAAAGTCCATTACTCCGTCCATCTCATGATAGTTACCGCTATTTTCATTTGACCTACTCCTTTGAAGACAGCTTTTTGCAGATATTCGGGTCTCATTTGGGGATTTTGGAGAAAAATAGATGGTGGCATCCAAATGTGGCAATAAGCCACCACTTTACAAGTCACATGTACTGTAAGTTTCAATTCTTCACATGTTTGTTTTAGTTGCATATGTTGCATGTTTTGTATCACAATGAAATACAACATAAATGTAGGTAGAACAGACAGACTAGATTTTTTATATTTGTATGTTTGAACACAGTCTAGACCAGCTGTAAAACTCTGATTTAGTGGCAGGACACCAGCAGGAAAACGGAAAAGATTACTTTATTTTTATTTGGTTTGATTAGTTTTACCAGGATCTTTAAAATGCCTGCAAAAACATAACAAATTCAGTTTGCATTTCAAATAAAGATAAAACATTCACCTACATGGTTGGGGTGTTTATGTTTTATAGGGGATCTCTGATGCATCCTTACTGTCCTTAGAAATACTGTATTATGAAGCTGTCCTTGCCACAATAGTAGAGGGTCAGTTAAGTTTTATGGCTGTTTATTCTCAGTTTTGGAAATTCTGTAAAAGTAAGATTTTCGAAGCTGAAACATTATGAAAAAATGCATATTATCAGTGTACAATACAATCTAATATAAATAAAAAGGAGACTATCATTAATACGCACGTGCACGCCTTCCACTGATTATGAGGATTTTTTAAATTGAAATACCGTAGTCTCAGATCCTAATAAAGAAATTATGTTCAATTAAACTTCTGTGGCGCTTTTCCTCGCGTATTTGTGACGGTCAGTCTTGCCCGGTCCAATATGGCAAATGTAAACTATAATCCAATATAAAATTAAAAGTATCATTAATACGCACGCCTTCCACTGATCTAATTGAGTTTTTAATTTCTATTGAATTAGCAGGGTTCCAGATCCAAATAAAGACCTATTATGTTAAAATAAACTGCTGTAGTGCTTTTGCTCGCGTATTTATGACTGTCAGTGTTGCCCGGTCCAATATGGCGGACGCCATGACGTAAAACTTTACTGTTGCTTGGCCAATCAGGGAACGGGGTCAAACCCATGTGACTGTGTAATGGGCGGGGCCTTAAAGTCAAAACTGCAGCGCACACTGGCATAAAGTTGTTTATAAATACGAAAACAATGGCGGCGGACAGGCCGTATCACATTGTTATTTTTGGTGCCACCGGCTTCACCGGACAGTTTGTGGTGGAAGAGGTGGCACGGTGCGCAGCGGAGAGCAGCGGCGGTCTGAAATGGGCCGTGGCCGGGAGAAGCAGACCGCGCCTGGAGGAGGTGCTGCGGAGAGCCGCGGAGAGGCTGGGTAGGTGTCCGGACAGGGTGTCCCGTGTAGCGGCTAACTGTTAGCTCAGTGTCCGCTGTCAGGCTGGAGCCCCCTGCAGCCCCGTGCAGCCACCGTCACTCCACACACACCCACATTCTGAATTTGACCTCTAAATATATGTAATTGTTCCGCTCCACATCTACAAGCTACATTTAAATATTAGCAGGTCCCTCAGCTGCACTGCTTGACATTAGTCTGACTGAGAAGTGTCAATTTTCACATAATAAATGGACGTTTATATTACTGCTTAACATCTGTGGCTAATGTAGACGGTATAACTCTACAGACTTCGCACAGATCCCCACATTATTATGTAGGTTTTAGTATTTATATTGGCCTTCCTGACTAATTCTAAGTCTTCTTATACCTTGTGCTAAACTATAAAAATGTAAAATTTATATTTCATCCAATTTGACATCACAGTCCTGCAATAATGTAATGTTTCCTCATAATAATGTGTTGTGCATGTATGCACTCAATCTTTTTGCTTGACTTCCTGCATAAGTGTTTAGTGGAATGGAGGAGATCAGTCAGTGCAGGTGCTGGAAAGCTTCCGTTTCTTTGATAGCAGCCTTCACCTCATCTGCCAGCGACATCTCTCAATTTCCTGTTGACAACAACCCACAGCTTGTCTGCAGGAGTCAGGTCAGGCTAAATGACCGGCCAATCACAGCTCAGTAAAACCACTCTGGGGGATGTCTGCACAGTGGAGAGGTGGGAAGTCCTGCTGGAAGAGGAAAGCAGCATTCTTTTCATGCATCTTGTCCTCCGATAGGAGCAGAAGACAAGGCATTGGGGACACTTTACACTGGGTTTAAAACAGCCTCTCCACTCTTCTGTGGTCCAGTCCGGCTGCTCTGACTGCAGAATCAGTCAATTTCTTGCGAAGTTCCTTCAACTTTGAAAAGACCAACTTCTCCTCAAGCTGATGGTTATCGTCGACTTTGCATTAAGCTTGACATAGCTTTTTCACCAGCCATCTTTTGGGGGATTACGCTCCTTGTGAGCAGTGTTCCTTGATGGCTGTGGCGTTTGCTCTACCGGACCCACAAATTCTTTTCGTTTACACTGCAGGAATGAAGACTTCATCCAAGCTTAGCTAGCGTTCATGATATTTTGAGATGTGTTATCGTTTTAGGTCATAATTAATATAAAAACTAGTCAAGAAATAAAAAGAGTTCAGTATAGATACTTTGACTTTATGAAAAAACTGACAATAAATACACATTTCCATTATATTTTAATGTTTGGAATGAACTCTTTGAAGAGTTTACTGCAATAAAATATCACCCATAAAGTTTCAGTCTTCATTTATGTGTGTAAAGACGGATTATACTGTCGGTGAGATGTTTCCCCTTTTCCCTCTCTTGTCAGCGATGCCGGAGCTGAGGACAGACATCGAAATCATTGTTGCAGATGTGTCTATCGAGGAATCGCTGGCCGTCATGTGCCAGCAAGGTGTGGTGATTCTCAACTGTGTTGGACCGGTAAGTTTGAGACGGTGTTTTACACAACCTGAGCCTTATAAACTGCACACCGATGTCTTTATTCTGTCCTTCTCCTCTCAGTACAGGTTTTATGGCGAGCCAGTGGTCAGAGCTTGCATAGAGAATGGGGCTCACTACTTGGACATCTGCGGGGAGCCTCAGGTAAGATCTAGAGGAGGGTGTAAGAAGTTGACATTTGCATATTGAGGAGTCGGTACATTGTAATGGCATGTTTATATTTTGCGCATACGCTTTCCACAGTTCCTGGAGCGAATGCAGCTGGAGTACCACAGTAAGGCCTTGGACAGGGGAGTGTATGTGATCGGCAGCTGCGGCTTTGACTCCGTTCCTGCAGATCTGGGTATTATCTACACACAGAGGCAGTTCAAAGGTGGGAAACACAACCAGTGCTTCGGTCTTTCTATTGTAATTTTGCACAGATTTTTTTTACTGTTCATTTGAAAATCTGCTGTGTGATCTGTGGATTTCAGGAACTCTGACAGCAGTGGAGAGCTTCCTGAACATCATCAGTGGACCTGAGGTAATTTGAACCTTCACAAACTAAAGCAGCAGTTTGATTTGCGGAATTGGACCAGAAACTTCCAGCTTTGAGTCCTTACCTTTATCGCATTTCCTTCCTTACAGTTTAGTAGATCACAGTTTTTGGTCTTGGTCACACTTGTGCTATGTATCTGCTTCAAATCAACTTTGTGGACAAAATAGTCTCTTACTGTGTGATAGGTCCAACCTACTAACGGAGGTGTTATGAAAAAGAGATAATCAGTGTTATTCACCTCACCTGGTATAATATTATGGCTCAGGCTGCAGACTGCCATGACGAATCACACAGAGTGTATGTAATTGAACATCTATCTTGTTTGGATTACCTCTCAATACATTTCTATATATGGTCATCAGCTAGCAGACTGAGGCTGGTGTCAAATGACAAACACTCAGTGCTGCGTGTCAAAGCTGCTCTGTTGAAGTTTCAGACTTTACCGTACTGAGTGTAAATTGAGGAGGATTTTGTGTATTATCGATTCACAGTGACATGACTTTGCAGGGCTTGTCTGGCCACGACGCCACTTGGCAGTCTGCAGTGTACGGCTTCGCAGACAGCAGATCCCTCCGCCAGCTGAGGAGGAAGTTTGGCCACAAGCCGCTGCCTCTTGTAGGAGCCAAAGTGGAGAAGAGGTGAGGCAATAATTGAGCAATTGCTTTTCTGGCTTAGACACTTTAGTTTATTGAAACATGGGGTCTGGCAGCGAAGAAGCCAAGTACAAGGTAAATTAAATTTCCTCGGTGCGGAGCAGAAAGTAAATCCCCACTGATGTTTATGTATCTTTTCTTTCAAAGTAACCAAGCCTGAATACCACTGTAATTACCTATACTGTCCTGTAAAAGTAGTACTGTGTCGTCCTGATAAATAAATCTGGTGGTACAAATGTGTCTTCGTGTAGTCTTGTCAGACTTTGATGAGTTTTTTGTTTAACTTCAAGGCCTTTAAGTGTAACTTTACAAGCAAGGGCCGAGAAATGGTTGAAGAAAGTATAGAAATCTGGTGCACACTGGTACAGTTTCTGCAAGATTGTAGTTCTGCAGTTTGTAGACGATTACTGTCTCGCAGAGTGACTTACATTGAGCGTAATGAGATTTCAGTGGAAAGCAGAGCCTGGCAGGGACGGAGAGATAGATTTAGGAGACTATCAATGGATGCAATGAGCTTGAATACTACAGTGCTGAGGCTGCAGGCAGAGACGGTTTGGTGAGGACAGATCACTGTTGCTTTCTGTCGGGAGTGATCTGTGTGTGTGTGTGTGTGTGTGTCCAGGGGTT
This sequence comes from Lipophrys pholis, assembly GCF_963383615.2. Classification (NCBI taxonomy): domain Eukaryota; kingdom Metazoa; phylum Chordata; class Actinopteri; order Blenniiformes; family Blenniidae; genus Lipophrys; species Lipophrys pholis. The sequence goes on from NC_137649.1 coordinate 15,872,524, forward strand.
TTTTGTTTTTCAGCAAAGAGATGGAGCAGTATGTCATCCCCTTTATGGGCTCGGACCCCTCGGTCGTCAGGAGAACCCAACGTTTCCTTTATGAGGAGCAGCAGCGCTCACCGGTAAGTCCAACATCACAAAAACGGTTTTTGTTTTCGTCCGTCTTGTATAACACTTTATTCCATTTCTGGTCAAAGGATGCTGCTGCTCTTGCTAGATAGCTGTGGGTGAAGGCGGGATACCCCACGGGCAGGTCGCCAGTCATTCACAGGACAAACACAGAGAGACAGACAAACACATGATTTTATAATTGTGCATGAAAATCATATGGTTACATTTTGGTTACATTAAATCTCTCTCTCTCTCTCTCTCTCTCTCTCTCTCTCTCTCTCTCTCTCTCTCTCTCTCTCTCTCTCTCTCTCTCTCTCTCTCTCTCTCTATATATATAAGAGCTTAGATGTTCTATTCATTTATTAAATTGCACACCGACTAATTGTGTTTCATATCTCATATCAGATTTGTCTTCACACAGATACAGAAGGTCTGCATTTGGCCAAAGGTGAAAGTAGAATTTGTGTCATTCCTGAAAAATATATATCTTTTTTTATATTTAAGAATACAGAATACATCATATCATCTCCATTAAATGTAATAATTTCTAATTGTTTTCATGAAGGGAAACTTAAGTTTTTGATAAATGCTGTTCCCATCTGAAACAGAAGAATTAGAATGTTTCTGTGTAGAAGAAAAACCCCTGCAAATATGTAAACTTGTGCTCAGCACTGCCCCCTGCAGTCAGACAGATGTAGGCCTAAGATATATGCAGTCTGAGGAGATTGTGATGATAAAAAGTGATTGGAATCATATCTCTGGTAACGGTTCCACAGTTGGCCCCATTCAGCATAATCAATGGCACACTGGCGAAGGCCCTCTCAGTATGGAAAGTTAAAAATGGCCCAGAAAACAAATCCCTCCTGAATCCTGTGACATCCATTCCTCATTTACGCTCATGGATTTTTATCAGCAATTTGCCATCACGGCTGTTTTTCGCAGACCAAACCAGACCAAACCGCCACCGTGCAGCACCCAGAGAGTGCTTCACCCCCCCGCTTTGACCCAGGGGCTTCTATTTCTCCACCCACACTGAGGAGATTCTTTTGCTCTCTCAGCTCCTCCTGCCGTCACCCGGTCGGCCGTCTCAGTCCCTGAGGGCTTCCTGATCACAGCTGGAGACGCTGAACTTATTGAAAGTTATCTCATTAGGTTGTTTAGGCTGCCATCTGCCAGCTGACTGGAAAACTGTGGAGTCATGTGTAGTGATTCATCAGTTTCTGCCTCACTGCTCATTACTCCCTCCGACACCTCATCTCGCCTTCGTCACTCACCCACTTCCCTCTCTCACCTCTATACTTCCCTTCCTTCTTCCACTTTTTAATCACTTCACTCTCATTTCTTGTCCGTCATTGCTCATTTCCTTCTCCCTCTCTCTCCCACACCTTTAATCTCCCTCTCCTTATCTTCTTCCCGATCCTGTCAACTTTAATTTCCCTCGTTATCGTCTCCGCACTTCCTCACTCCTCCACCTCTTCTTCTCGTCTCCACAGGTCCAGTACAGTGCCTTCGTCGGTGTCGGCGGCCTCCTCTCGGTGATCAAGATCCTGTGTGGCGGCCTCCTCTTCTGGACTTTGGCAAAATTCAGCTTGGGAAGGAAACTGCTGACTACAGTAAGTACAGCTGAACTCTTAGTGGACTCTTTGTCCATCTACACGACGCAATCCGAGTGTTCTTATAGATTATATTATTTCTTGAGACACATAGTCGTATAACGTTGCGGTGCATACAATAGTGATAAGTTTTATAATCCTAATAATGGACATTTAGCTTTCTTGACTATTTCAGTTCCTCTGTTTTTGTTTCCAGTTTTAGTCATTTGGAGAAAGTTTAGCTGTTTTGTTTGTTTTTCCAACAAAAATGGTCACTAAACTTGGAAGAGCCACTACCCGGCTCCAGGGTCAAAGGTCGCAGAACTCCTGTAGACCAAATCTGTGTTTTATATGGACTGAGGGCCACATGCAGCCCTTTGACCACCCGTGACAGCCCCCGAGGGTCTGTGGGAAGGTATAATCAAATGAAAATTAGTGTACACAGTGTAAAAGCTTTGCTTCAACTCATCTGTATTATCTGGAGTTATTATCAGCTAAAGTATGCAAAGAAATGTAAGAGTGATTCAGAGCAGGAAACTGGGCCCGATGAAGAGTCTCTCATTGAAATCAGGTGTGTTGCAACAGGGAACCCAAAAAATGCAGGACATAGTTTGAGCCCCCCTGGTAGTTTGTGAGTTTCCTTCACGGCACAATCAAGTTTAGTCATAAGAAATAACATCAGAGAGAAAATGTATTGTGTATATAGATCATGTGCATGCAGCATCTTAAGCAGGTAAGATATGGAGCTTCTCATCCATCATGTAAAGGTAGCTGGAAGGTGTCTGATTGGCTCCAAAATTTAATCTGCAGCAGAAGAAAACAAACCAACAAACCCCAAACGTACAGCCAGTGTTTATTAAATAAGATAAAAAGACTGGTGTGGAATCTGAACCAGATCTGTGACATGTTCTCCCAAAACGTTTCAAAACCGACTCAGTGCAAGTTTGTGCTAATGCTTTTAAGGGTGCACACAACAAATAATGATTTATATATATATATATATATATATATATATATATATATATATATATAGTCAGAGTTGCAAAGTAACAAACTAATTTTACTCACATTATTGTCATTTGAGTTTCACTTGACAAACCGAACAAACTGCAGTGAATGGTGGATAAAAGCCGCTAATGTCATGAATAAAGATGGAGACTGAGTTGCGCGTCGGTGGTACGGATCCCGTGCAAAGCGAAACCTGGACGACTTGGTTGAACTCGTAAGAAAAAACGGTGTGAGCCCCCGGCCATATTGAAGGAACCAATCGGCTTCAAGCGGCAAGAAAGGCAACAGCATTATTAAACAAAGTGAGTGTGTTTGTCCAGAGAGGCAGAGGTGGATTTAAACCTGACTTGACCTTCTTGTGCTCCTCAGGAGAGACCATTCTCCTGCTGTCTTAAAAAATAACTAAGTAACTTTCACTCTTGAGTACATTTCATAAGAGCGACTTTTCACTTTTGCTTGAGTACATTTTTAGACTGGTAATTTTACTTTTACTTGAGTCGAATATTTTAGCACACTGTAAATCTAACCCAGTTTTTTTCTTTTGTTCAAAGTTTCCGTCATTCTTCTCCTTTGGTTTCTTCTCCAAAGCCGGTCCAACCACAAAACAGGTAACGCTCAGATATACACAGAAACACATTACATATTGTTTGTAGGCTGAGATCAGTACTGATCAGAAGTGGGAAATAAAGTTATTTTGAAATACTTTCACATTTATTTATTGAATATTAAAAAGCCATTAACTGTAATTTTTTTCGTAAAGAGGTGACTGTTTGATACTGAAATAGCAGCTGCGTCGGTGAGGCGGAGTCATGGGAAAATGCTAAAAGTTCCATAATGTTTGAATGAGCCAGAAGAAATTGTCAGTGCATTTGACAGAAACATCTCCTCCAGCGATGCTGGTGACAAATTACAAGCACGTTATGCCATTTTTTTTCAGGAGGTTTAGCGCCGTTGAAATATTTAAATGTAAACCTTCAGCGCTGCCGCGGGCAGGCACACAAACTCACTGTATTTATCGCTGTGCTACACATTGAGGTGAGACGAGCATCTTCCTCTTCATCAGATTGAAGAAACCTGTTTCAGCATGACGTTTTACGGGGAGGGCTACTCGGAGGGGACGGATCCCGCCGAGGGACGACCCAACGCCAAGATCTGCACGCAGGTCGTGGGAGCAGGTTAGGCTGCCTTGTTTGCTCCAGAACGTTCTCAGTGTGAAGCAGTTCAGAAAATGAGACTAATTGTGAGAATTACTGGGTCTGGTCAGTGAATCAGAAGAAATTAAACAAAAATCTAATGTTTTTTTTATGACTTCAGAGATAAAATTATAAAGAATATAACAAAGAAATGTTGAATATTTCAGTTTTTGTGCAATTCATCTAAAATATATTAAATTATGAGTATTTTCTTTCAAATATTTTTGGTGCAACTTTATCGTACTATTGGCGAGCCACCCTGAGCACACGCACCATAAAGATATATGAGAATTTAATATATATAACGAGCTATTTGTCTCTACATTAGTTTGATTTAAAATACATACAACACTAATTTATTAACCCTTTTAGGGAAGTTCCTTTCTCTGCATCGACCCGTACTATTTCTAGGATTCGGTGGTTCATTGCACTCCGGAGAGCCAAGTCCACCTCTCTACCCTCCAGGCCACCAAACTCAGTCGTTAGATCAGAATCGCAAAATAAGCAAAATAATTAACCTGCATTGTGAATTTAACAGTTCTAACCACACTGAAAGGCCTCAGCCTGAAATCAGACCCCAGTCTTCTCGCTGTCATTCACTGTTGTGACTTCTGTGTTTGTGAACAGAACCTGGCTACGTCGCCACGGTTTCTGCGATGGTCCAGTCCGCCGTGACGGTGCTGAACGAGGTGCACTCTCTCCCCAGGAGGTCGGTGCAGTCGCTCAAGGTTTACGCCTCCGCCTCCCTGTTAACGCTCCGGCAATGAACCTCCTCCCTTATCTCTGCGTGTGCCTCTTGTGGTGATCCACAGGGGAGGAGTTTACACGCCGGGAGCGGCCTTCTGTCAAACCAGCCTGATCGACCGGCTCCACGGTCACGGCGTCAAGTTCTCAGTCAGAAGCAGCCAGGAGGAGGCAGCAGGAGCCGCCACCGCCACGTCCACTGGAAACATCTGAGCCTCATGCAACAACTTATCAAGTCATTTAGACACAAACGCTCCACTTCCTAAAACCTGCCTGTAAAACCTTTTGAAGATTAGTTTTCTTTTTCTCGCCCAAATATCAAAACTTTTCAAAATTAGTAAATATTAATCATATTGAGAGTTTTACCTGCCGTCTCCATCTATTTCCAGACAATAGTTGATGTGTCTCTGAAAGTGAACGGTGGCTACTCGGTAATGCCTCTACTTGAAGGTCTAAATTATTATTATTATTATTATTTTTTTCTTTACATTTTAACAAAGAAATAACTGGAGTGATGGTGTTTGGTCCCAGTGCTTCCTGCCTCGTGCCACTCACTTCTGGACCAGATGACTATTTCACTTTATTCTGGAGTCGGCCAGTCTTCTCTCTCACGCCCTCCAGCTGGTTCAAAATGCTTTTAACTGGAGCACGTATGAGTGATAATATGACATTCTGGCTTGGCTGCACGGGCTGCCCGTGTATTTTAGATGTTCATATTAATCTTTTATTTGTTTTTAAATGTGTAAATGATTTGGCTCCACCATATCCTTTAGAGCAGCTCGGTCTCTCAGGTCAGCTGATCAGCTGATCGGCTGCTCCTTGTACGACCAAAATCAAATCCAAGCTCAACTAAATGTGAAACAATCTGCCTTTGTATATTTGTTCACTTTTAAAACCCATCTTAAATCCTACTTTGACTTGTTTTGCAAAAATTTTTTTTGTTGTAATTGTACCCGTCCTAGCTGTATTTTATAGTTTTATGTGTTATAGTTTGAATGTACAGCACTTTGTTTCAAACAAGGTTGTATGAAAGCGCTTTATAAATAAAAGATGGGAGGTGCATAAATTATTTTAACCTGCTCAATATTACATTTGAAACTTGATTCATGAAGAGAATTGTCATTCCTCGAGAAGGTGCACTGATACATTCAACCTGATTAAAAGGTTATTATAGCCTATCAAAGCGTCATTTATCAGCTTAAAGACTCTTCCCGGCTCCCCAGAGTCCGACTCTTAGATCCAGACTGAGATGAGTTGTGACTATGAATGCTCAGTCGCCTTCATGTTGTAAAATCTTTATTCCCAGGTGAAGTTTACCTTCATCAGTGAGCTCCTCCTTTCATGCTTCAGCACTTCTGTTCGTTGCTCATCAAAATGTACAAACTTCCCTGGAAGCTGGGAGAAACGGATGTTTCCTCCCACTGCCGCCCTGCTAGTTTCTTCATCCGTTCACTTGATTGAGGTCGATGCAGGGCAGAGGCTTCACCAGGTCAGATGGAGGAAACTGCTACATGTGCAAGTCCTCTGACATCATTGTCCTCAATATTGTAGATTTAGGAGAGCCCAAAAGTTTCTGTTTGATCTTATATAAGTTAAAAAAAAAATTTTAATAACTCTTTGAGTCTGAAGGATTATATAATTTTGGTGTTTAATTACCAAACTCTCACTTGGTTTAAGCTCCCACTCTGACAACCCCATATAATCACTAAAGGTAAAATAGACTTGAAAAGAGGAAACCTGAGGGGAGAGGAAGAATGCAACAAATATAAGTATTATAGATATGTGACCTCTGTATCATCCCAGATTAAATTATATTCACCTCATCATAAAATGAGTGTCAAGAATCTTTACAGTTTGTTAGATTGATTCATTCTTTTGGAGAAAAAAAAAGGATTATTATGAAGGATTGAGCTTGCATCATTCTTATTCATTCTTAATAAAACATTTGTCTTGCATGCACCATATTCACTGAATTTCATTTGGGTGATAATTTCCCATTAATCCGCTCTGGTTTGTGTTAGTTTATTGTTTCTGGAAAGTCATTTTCAGTCCAATTCCTTAGTCGATGTTTTCTTTGTTTAAGCTGCTAACGCTAATTCCGAAACAATATTTCCACCGTAATGTCAATTTTTCCATGGTATTTGACTTGTTAGCTTTTCAGTGTGTCCACAGACTAAATCCTCCTCCTCCCTTTCACTCATCCTGCATTTTAGGCTGGATTAAATCCACAGGAGAGATGAAAATGTGGACTGTCAGTGCTCTGTTCAAAGGGGTTTGCTGAACCTCCCTGAAGGTGCAGCGGTTGGCTGTTTAGAGGAAATGGGGACATGCTCGGCTGTAAAAGTCGCCCTGGACTTTAGAGAGGGAGACAGAAGCCTGTGAGCAATAACGACAGACACAGTGCGACCAGGGTTTATTACTTTTAATCAATTCAGCTAGCTACAAAATGTCCACCACTTCACACACTGACAGAATACAGAGAGGGAGTCTTTAATATTACATGCGTTGAGGACATCAATCTCACAGTTTAACCTATGGTGTCATTCAGGTTTGGGTATTTAATCACCTTACTCTAACTACTCGACATTTTGGCGATTTGGTGTGCATAGCTCTAAAGTACAGAAGCAAAAACAATAAAAAAAAACAACAAAAAAAACAAAAAACCCTTTTGTATGTATTTTTTTGTTTATAGTATAGTTACCATGGTTATTCAATAGTATCATTATTTTTACCAATAACAAACCACACGGGGAGAATAAACTTACAGGTACAGTCTTCTTATAAAAGTAAGGTCTCTCAGAAATATGCGTCTTTGCTTTACATTGCAAACGTTTATTTGTTTTTATTTTTTTTTTCAGAGCATCCAAAACCTATGTTACAGTACACAACCAGTCCTCATCTTTCATCACATAATCAACATCTTCATCACTGAACTGCATAATCATTTAGAAAACAGGTCATTTTTTAAATTTTTTGCAATACAACCCCCAAGTCCTCGTTTGTTTTTTTTTGTTTTTTTCTGTTTTTCAACTTCAACACATGTTTTTGATTCCTTTTGCATTATCGTACAACGAGATGGTCACAGTCGGTAAATATATCGAGACAGAAAGAGTGGCACTATTGCAAACTTGCAGGAGTATGGAACGTTCAACTGTGTCCTAATACTGAGCATGCGTTTTCGTCAATTTGCTACTGCCATGTTATTGTTTTTTTTTTTTTTTTTTTTATATATATTTTTCAGACAGGTTTTATTTAGAAGACTAAAATCTACCATTTGTCATGCAGAGAAACGCACAATTCACATCACTTGGAATGCAATGTCTAATACAGCTACAGAGAGTCTAGTTGCACATTGTCTAAACAGTAACTCAGTATGATTGCGATGAAGGAAAATAGACCAACGACTGCTTTTATTTTTATTATTTTTTTGATTGTAAGTGCTCTTTGCGATCCCCCTCGACTGTGCCGCCCGTTTAGTAAAAACTTCTCCATCCGTCCTCTCCCTTTATTTTGTCCTGACAACACCAAAATAAGGAGCATGACAGTAGCCTAGATGGAATGACACCGTTTTACTAAGACGATACTGAGATACTGGAAAGGAAAAAAGAACCAAAACAAATACAAACAGCTTGTATAGCATTCCTATTATATACTTGTCATCCAGAGCAGAGTACTTCTCCTATATATATATATAAATATATATATATATATATATATACATATATATATGTATATATATATAATAAGAGAATAAAAACTTCACAGGTGAGCTAGAGAGCCATCAAGTCAGCACTATATACAACCTTTGGAAAGAATGATATACGGAGTATAAGAAATCATCTTTTTACGAGGACAATCATCTTGAAAAAGCTGGACAGACAACACAGAACAACATTTACAATGGGGGAGGGGAGGTGATATGTGCATGTGTGCAAACCTAGAAGGTCAATACCATGATGAAAGCATGTCAGCGCCTGTCGATGGGTGGCGCGAGACGCCAGCCACGATCACGCTCCGGGCTCGCGGCGCTTAGCCACTGCCCAGCATCTTTGTGGCGCGTTGGTTGGCCTCGTCAATCCTGGTCTTGTTGGAGTCAGCCTGGAGAGAGGGGGGGGAGGAGTGGGTGAGGATGTGGTCTTTTAAAGGTGGTCAGTCTCGGACCGTGTGTCTCTGCTTCCTACTTTTAGCCGTTTGCAGTGGCTTAATTAATGAGACTCAGGAACTAGACACATCCAGTTTCATGACTGCTGACTCATCAAATTTGCTCTGAGTTAGTTGGACAGGTGACAATCGGTGACTTAGTTGACCAATTTAGGTCTGAAATTTAAATTTGAAATAATGGGACAGATTACAAGGCCACAAAGCTTCTCTATACTTAATAACTTTATTTTAAAGTCTGACTGTATAATTGGTCCAAGAATTATCAGCAGGATCTCTATGCGTGCTGCTTTTATGATGACACACAAAGTGAAGGTTATAAGATCATCTTAACCTATATATGACTTAGAATAATGTATCATGAATGGAAAAAGGACAATAAAACAGCCATCTTTGCCATGCGTGCGTACCTTCTCCATGATCCTGTCGATCTGGCGGTTCTGGGTGTCGATCTCATTGCCCATGTCCAGGGCCATGTGGCGCAGGTTACCGATGATGCCGCCCACCTGCTCCAGGTTCTCGTCCATCTCATTTTCCCGGGCATCTTCTGTTACCCTGAACACAAGAGGTTACGGAAATAGAAAATAATAAATATCTTCAGAGAATCATGAAAGTGTGGAAGAGCGCAACATAATATAGTTTCAACAACCTCGAGATTGGTTCGATTCTCTTTAAGTATTTTAAATAAGCACTGTGTGAAATAAAAGTTGTGCCTCATTTGTACATTAGGTGGCAGTGTTGGTCTACTTTAGAGCCAGTCTGTCTTTTGTCTGGAGTTAGGGCTCTTCTTGTTTGGTAGAAGCAGTAGCAGTAAGGATGGCTGACGTTGTTTTTCATATTTCTTTGGTGCCTCTCTGAACGACTCAAAACACCATCTGGTGGTGCAAACTTGCACTGCAAGATGAAAAAAGCTGTCGCTAACTGGGTAGTTTGCTGATTTCCTTAGATTTACCATCAACATATAACTACATTTTCTTCAAAATGATGATCTATTAATGTCTTAAATCAAAATCATATATTACATATGTTATCTTTATATATGTCAAAACAATTACAATTATTTTTTAAATTTGTAAATTACATGCTTAAACTTCAAGCAGTTTGATTAATCCATATTCATTGATTGATTGATCAGTATCAGGCTTGATCACTAATGTTTATATTAGTATTATAGAAATAGTATTAATTGCTTTAGTGGTAGGCGTATCACTAAACTGATAATGGTAACTTACAATTGTGCCTCTACCCCAGGATTTTCTCCTTTTTTTAAATTATTATTATTTTTTTTTATGATAGATAGAGACTTAAGGTCTGTACTTGCTAATGATGCATTGTGATCTCCAAGTGGTTTCATCTTCTGACTTTGAAAGTTTTCAGACTTTGGCTTGTTCATGTGCTTTAATACTGGAGTATTGAAATAAGAGGAAAAAAACCCCCAAAACAACCTAGAATTTTTAAGTCTGTACTTACAATATGTTCTCAACACACTGGCAGCAAATGGTCATTAGAAGTTTCCCAGCCAGGTAAATATATAAATGATTTGTCTTTTTGTCAAGGAAAGACAAAAAGATGCTTGATTTTGTTCCTGAATACAAATAAACTTTCTACCGTCCATCTGTCAAGTTGTTGGTCGTAGTTATGATAGAACCAGGAAAGAAAACGGTCATCAAAGGTTTGTGAGAGCTCGTTGGAGTGAATAAATGAACCTTCATCCTGGAAACTATCCAAATGTTAGGCCAACTCTTTCAAAAGAGCAGTCCAGTGTTTTGGGTATTTGTCTGGTGTGCTTGGTTTAAGAGATTTCCCAGTGATTGGATTGATCCCAGTTCTCTCATTAATGAGTCACAACCGAAACGTTTCTGCCACAATCTGAGCTCTCGTGGGCTAATGTGATTGTAGCAACCAAGATGCCAAGGTAATGGAATAAAAAGGAAAAGGAAAGGTACTTTATGTGAAGTGGTTTGGATCAAGGAAATTTGATCAATGATGCTGTCATTCGTAACAAAGAGAAGAAATTAGCGCGGATCTTACAAGATAGGAGTCGGCCGGTGACTGTTGGTTTGACTCAGACATAGATTTGACTAAGATGTACAATGTTCTTAAGCTATCTGGAATAACTACTGCAGTTCTATATTTACAGTGCCGTATGGTGTCAACAGGTTTGAAGGGAATACTAGTATTTCGTAGAAAGACTTGGTCAAACCAGTTCTCTCATGGCTCATTTGAGCCGACCAACGAAACCAACCAACCAACCAACCAATTGCCCCGTTACCCGTCTACTTGAAGTTTTGGGGGTTACCTACCTGCGGATGAAGCCTCCACTGATGGCCATCTGTTCGCGCTCATCCACCACGCGGGCGGGCTGGCTGGCCACCACCCCATCCTGGTTGTTCCCCCAGGCCTTGCTGGCTCCGCTCTTCATCCTGGCCGCCGACGGCAGCGATGCAGAGGATGAGGAGAGACAGTTAATCAGACGGCTTGACTGAGACGCGCAACAATTACCTCAACCAGGCTGGTTTCCCATTAAAAACTAAAAAGAGAGCCCTAGATTTGAGGTATGTCAGTATCATATAAAGAGATATATAGATATATATCAGTATGTAGCATGATCAGTAGACACGGGTGTTAATTGGTTTCATGCATCCAGCACATAAATATATGGTGGGGACTAGACTAAGTCAAGCAAAGCATAGCAGGCATGGACTGGTTGGTAATTTGGGGTGCAGGCTCATTCTGCTATGTGTGTGATGTTATATCGTGCAGGTATATAACATACTGTTCAGAATCAAGCAAGCCTTGTATGCTAAGTCACAATTTGGGCGTCATCGACACATGCACTTGTTTTGAAATTACAAGATTTCGGATGACTCGGAGTGAGTTTACCTTCCCCCCTTTTCTTTTTTGAACCAACCTACTTCTGCCGTGTGGCTATAATACACCCCCCCCCCCCCCACTCCCAACACTTAAATGTCCCGGTGTGACAGAGAACAGAGAAGAGACAAGCTTTTAGCAGACACACAACACAGAGTGTACAGGACCGTCACACTGTCGGGAGGGACGACGATCATTGCAGAAAACAAACTGCGAAAAAGACAAAAGAAAACAAAACAAGAAACTAGAGGGAGTCAATAGAGAGTAGCACAGTGTTTAAATAGACCTTGACCTCATCAAACACCCCTCCCACCCTTGAATTGATGATTTAAAGAAAATACTGCCACTATTTCCTAGGTCTTGTTGATCTGGGACGCCAGGGAGCAGTGAGACAGTAAGTATTTGGACAATGACACACCCCTTTGTTGAAACGGGTATCTATCTGCTTTTGTCTCAACGGCAGCGCCTGTACTGACGAATCCAGCTGTTCCAACACGATACGCAATCACAGCTCAGCCACACGGCTCTGTAAATGTCACCTCGCTGTGTCTGTCAGACCTCTCGCTCTCAAATCCGGCAACAAAACAGCGTGAGATTGATAGATAGAGCGCACAGTTTGCATGTCCTCAGTTAACGCCGCCTCACTGTCTCCTCGCGTTTGAGGCACGTTTGGGTGGAAGCATCCAATCAGCAGTATCCCGTCGCTTCTTCACTGGCTTTACAACGTCGCTTCTGAGTTCTGTGTAACCTTGGAGAGCTGTGTAAATGTACTATGTCCGTATCGGGGATGGCTCAGCCTCCTCCACTGCTTTTATTAATAGAAATGGACTGAGGCAAGGCTTTGCTGGGCTCTCTGTCCCCACTGACACACACCAGCGTGATAAACACTCACTTCTCCCTTGTCTGGGTCTCTACTCTTTATGTATTTTCCTCTATACCTCTGCTTTCTTCCTCTGACCTTGTTTCTCTCCTCCTTTGCCTTCTACTTTCCCGACATAGTATAATGGATGTGATGCATGTCTCTAATCAACTTTTGCCATGATTGAACTGAGATGATCCGATTAGATCCTGTGGAGAAATTCAACTCTCTCTCTCTCGCTCTCTCTCTCGCTCTCTCTCTCTCTCGCTCTCTAATTCATTCCTCGAACGACCTGCAGCGCCAACAATCAGCGGAGAAAATTTAAAGGCATCGAGCGCCCAAAAAAATCTGGAGTCAGCTAATTCTGATAGACACCCAGCATGCTGAGGGGATTAAGAAACCCGACGAGCTCCAGTCTCACTTTCACTCCCATAGAAAACGGTGTTTTTTTTTGTCTTTCTGCCATCAATCGACACGCGCTCCTGACAGGTTATCATGCCACGATCTGTCATGGCTGACCTACATGTGAGAGCTCCCCTCAGGAGTGAAGGAGCCTACACTATGAGCGGCCTGTGCAGGATTAAGGGTTAATTTAGCACAGCGCTCTGCAGGAGAGGTGGCGCCACAGAGAAACTGCAGCAGGAATCACAGAGGGGGGGGAAAAAAAAACAACAAGGCAAAAGCTCCGAGCTGGAACGCCGCATGGAGGCTTGTAAAGACGAGCCAACCACGCCGTACATGCACCCGTTTCTTTTCTTTTTTTCTCCCTTCAAACGTCTCCGACATGATCCCTTCGAAGATCGCACTGCGCATGTGTCGTAACCCAGTTTCCAGCTCGCAGCGACACTGCAGATCGCTCCTGTTTGTCTCTTTCTGCTTTCATCGTGTCATGCTGCTGTTTCTTTGTCCTCCCGTGCTGCGTATCGCCGCCTTCGAACGTCTGACAGTTCTCCCGCTTTCCTTCTGCTCTTGTGTAAACAAACGCAAAACATGTTTTTGGTTTGTTTCTAATGAATTTTGAAGAAAACGTTTCAACGGCTTTTACCACAACACCAGTTCCTCAAAATTGAAGACATTGAGTAAAATGTAAATTGAAAAGAAAAAGCAGGGATGTGTTAAAACATGCTGTTTTAAGACAGCACTTCTCATTTGAAAAGTTAAATGTTTTCCTATTTTTGACCGATGTAAGATATCAGCTACTTCACACACAATGTCATCATTTCCTAATATTTCCTAATATGTGCATTGATTACAGACAGGACTCTATTTACTGCCGGTCACATACAGAATGTAGTGTTCCCTCGCTGTTTTTTAAGAAAACCCTCCTTAAAGAAACACCTAACATATGTAGAAGCATCACTGATCTTGATCCTGATGCTGCTTTTCCTATTCAGCCAACAGCTTCAATTGTTTTCCCGCCAAAAAAATCCCTGTAAAATTTCAACGTTCTGACTTTATATCAACCTGACCCTAATCCATCTTACGTCTATCTTGTTTCACGATCTGTGGTTTACTTTAATGTGGTTGATTTAGAAAAGTTTCTGATTTGCGTGGCACAATTAGATCAGTTTTGTTTGTGAGCAGTTTTAAACATCTGCTTTCAGTCATGTGTTATTTCTTTAAATAATATTGTACATTTTCAACATCTTATGTATCATCTTTATATTTTTGATATTTTAGAGTTTACATGATTTGCACATAACTGTGTCCTGTTTTTATTCACATTCTACACAATGTCCCAACATTTTTGGAATTGTTGTTGTATATATATATATATTACAAGAATGTATTGTGGACTATAAACCAACTAACCAGTACACCTAAAGCCCCCCCACCCCCAAGAACAAAGGAATCCGTTCATCCTCGTCATCAGCATCATCCTCATTGTTCACATCACGATCTTAGCATCATCACGTGCAGCATTGCTGTTATATGAGTTGCATCGTCATGCATGCATGAGCATTCAGAGGGTCATGCTCGCCGGTCATTCCATTCCATTGGCGCTCATAGCTTTTCAAAAAGATGGCGGTGGGGAGGGGAGGGGGGACAGGAGGTGGAGCCTGCGAAAGAAGGTGAGGGTCTACGGGATGTTAGAGCGGCGCGGGTGGTGGTAGAGGTCATGCAGAGATGAAGAGAAGTGTCAAACATGGCTGGACCAGGCCCAACCGGAGACATCTTGAAACTGAGATCACCACTTTTTTTTTTTTTTTTCAGGTCAAGAACACGTGGAGGTGATCTCAGTACCAAGATGCCTCAGGAGCCCCAGCCCTGCTCTTTTTCTTGGCTGAATCTCAGCGTTTTGTTTTTTTTAATATATGTTTTGGAAGGCCAACAGCTGCAGTCATGGTATTGTAGAAGTCCCATCAGCGCTGAGAGAAAAGACTCTCTAAACGTATCAAGAGATCCTGCTACAACAGCCAAACCTACATGTAAATGACTCCTGTTATGAAGATGTTTGGAGAAGTGGAAGCTTGCCAGAACGAGGGCACTTGGAGAAGGGCACTTGGTTTAAGGGTGTTAAAAAGAGGCACTTATTGATGAACCATGGCCTTGGCAGAGTGGAGGAGGGATTCTAGTACGTGGAGGACTGGACTCTCCGACCCTGGGTGTCAGAAACCTACTTGCACAAGTCTGCATGGACTGTGCAGCATGAGACATTGGGAGTATTAATGGGAAGTGGTGCAACTTCTCAGGCACTGACTCAGACTGATGCACCGCCAGTTTCAGAGCGTTAAATTCAGGGGATAAGCATGTTTGGAGGGCAACCCAGTGAAGAAGGCACTAATAAATAAACCCAAGGCGGCTACATGTGCCTGCAGTTTCCAACAATATTTGTACATGTAGTATCACAAATTGCATCAAAGTCGAACTGAAATAGAAAATAAAACAGTAAGAGCACCCCTACATTTGTGGGGAAATTCGATTGTCACAGCCACACAAGATAAGTTTTAATAGAGAACATTATGTTTGGAGGAGCTCTGTTTTGGTTGATTAACACACACAGCAAAGATAAATTGGGATAATTATTATAACTCTGTCATGTATCAGCGTATTTACCATTCAAACGGCAGAAGTCATCATGATCACACCGCAACGTGCTCGCGTCTTCTTGTGTGTAAATTTTAGTTGCGGAAATATTGTTTCTATAATCGCAGCAACAAGAATGAAAACGTTAACACGGCCCCCTTTTTGCGGAATAACGTGTATCACAGAAGAGACTGAACATCTTCCTCTCACGTCTTCCCACGATCGGACAGAAAGTAAGATATTTAAATCCTAGTAAAGCAGACTTGTTCTCTCTCAGATCTCGAGTGATGATTGACATTAGACTTGGTACTCAAGAGAAGTCACATAAAAATAAGTGTCGAAAGAGAACCGCAGGGCTTTACAATAGGTTGTGTTTAGTGGTTGTTTGATTTTCCCCCATGGGAAAGGACTTTATTTGGCATTTTGTTTGCATTTTGTTTTGACACTTTGGCAGTAATAGCCTGCGTGATTGCAAGGATCTGCGAGCAGATTTCGCCTCTCATTTGTACAAAGAACATATTTTTTTTCCCGGCTGAAATAAACCTACTATGTGTGAACGCATCGACAGTTTAATGTGTGTTCGTCACTGTGATCCGAGTCGTCTTCGGGTTTGCTCTGATCTTTATTCCGCTCTTCTGTGTTGCGGCTCCTCGGAGCCGAGGTGTTGCGACAGTTTGGCCGTTTGCCATCGTCACGTCTGAACCGAACGGACTGGAGAACGCCGCCACCAGCTCCACCTGTTCGGCGCCGTAATGTGTGACAAACACAGCCGCCCATGTGTGCGAGCTGCCAGTGACTCAACGCACAAACAATAACGTCTTCAGGGAATCTCGGCAGAGTGCCAGGATTTATTGACATCGTATCGCTGTGGAATTGTCACAACATGTGCACCGCCTGAGAACTTCTGCCTCCTGAGGTTTGTTCCAACAGTGCTCTCACTCCATTTAAACTGAGTTGTGCTTATTTAATTTCTTTGTTTTTCAATCAGCAAAAAAGTTTGCTGAATTGTTTGTTTTCTTTCCTTTTTCCCCCTTCATTTTTGTGTTTTTTTGATTCTGACTTCTGCCCTATGGCCGCCAGGTGTGAAATAAGCAGTCCTGTCAATAGATCACACACCATCCAAGTTATAGTTCATAGACAGGATGGATTATGATGGAGCTTTATAAGACTTGATCCTTGTTAAATTTTCCGATGAAAAAGGACATTTTTTAATCACATTAGAGTACTTGATTGGCACAATTAAGAGAAAACTAGTATAAAAGAAAACCCCAACCTAGAATCAGATTTCAGTTCGACTTTAAGAATGCAGTGTGTGTTTGTAAGTATGGGGGGATTCAGATGAAGTGCCAGAGTGGGAGTGCATTTGCAGCTTGAGCAGAGCATGGCCATCGTGATGTCACTTCTACCTCGGTTCTCATCATCATCATCATCATCATCATCATCATCATCATCATCATCATCATCATCATCATCATCATCATCATCATCATCATCATCATCATCATCATCATCATCATCATCATCATCATCATCATCGTTTGATTAGTTAGATATTTGATTGGCATCTTTTGAATGGCAGGCAGGCAGGCAGGCAAGCAGCACCTACTTGTTACATGGACAGGAGCAAAGACCACAGAATTTCCCTAGATCGTTCAAATTCTTTTCTGCATCCTTCATGTCCTTATTGATTTGGTCCATTCCCTCCTCGATGCGCTCCAGTTGCTCTGATTAAACAAAAGTCATTTTTCCCCCACAGAACGAAGCACGAGAAGAGAGATAAAGAGAGGACAAAGGAGAGAAGACAAAAACTTCAGACACTCACTATGACGAAAGAAAGTAAAACAAAAAAGAAAATTTTAAAATTTAAAAAAAAAAAAAAAAAAAAAAAAAAAAGGAAAAACTGGACGCCACCACATATGTAGAAAAAAAAAAACAACCTTTGGGGCACATTGTCAGTACCTACTTGTTACATGGACATATGAAAAGCCCACAGCATTTCCCTAAATCTTTTAAATTTTTCTCGGCTTCCTTCATGTCTTGGTTGATATGGTTCATGCCATCTTCGACACGATCGAGTTGCTCTGGTCAGGACAAAGGATGACAGTAGTGGAATGAATTTCATTGACTGATCCACAGAAATATGAATTATGATGAGCAGCAACTGAGCTGTGTGTGTGTGTGTGTATGAGTGAGCGTGTGTGTTTAAGAGAGAGCAAAACTAATAGATGTTTCTGCTGAGTGCATCGATTCGGTGGAGTATAATACAATTACGTGCACTTGAGCAGATTATCAGTATAAGAATGGGCTGAAAAAGCCTCTAACATCAGATCATGACAGTGACGGCAGTTCCTCCGTTTGGTGAATTGGGTTGAATATTGAAAATCTTTCAACAGGGATGTTAAAGAAACAGTGCGACAGTCTCAGAATTAGTTTTTCCCACTTTCTTAAATGTGCAGATCAATACAACTCTCAAACAATGGTGCTACTGTTAGTAGCTCATTAGCTTAGCATCGGGTAAACCCGGAAATCGATTAAGAGCTGCAGGCTGCTGTAGGAGACAACTTGTAATCATGTCTTATTCATGCACCTTCTAAATCACTTTATGCATGGTTTGCACTCACTTCTGTACCTACTAAAACCTAATACCTACTTAATACTTAATACATGTGTGAACATCTTTCACACACATTACAAATAGTGAAAATATCACCAATTTTCTTTACTATTGATGCTATGATGCTATTAAGTCCAAATCACAGGATTTTTTTTTATAGTCTTTCATCTCAAACATGTTCACTGTTATACATCCTTTCACATAAAATGAACTGCAGATCAATAAGCCATTCTGAGCTTTTGCACGAGGCCACCAAGCTACATACTGAATATTATTTGTTTGATATCCTTTTACAACACAACCTTTGAATAAAAGAAATTATCTTTAATGTCGACACATTTATAACTATGTTCTGATCACCTGAACTGACTCACCACATAATGCAAAAGTGCGCCCCTGGTGGTCAAATTAATATATATCGGTCAATGTCATAATTTCTCACAGAGGGGAAATTTCACGTTGTGGACCAGACTGGACTGTCTGGCGGGCTCGTTCTATCCCACAGGCCGTACGTTTGACACCCCTGTTTTAGCCTAGTCCATCTCGCTCACTAGTTTCTTTTGTTAACTCTCAACAAGAAGAAATTTTACAAACATCTGTAGCGACCAGCCACATAAATCTACTTAGCTAATTGATGATTTAACTTTTTTTTAACAGTAATTGACGGTGCATTTTTGCATGTGAATAAAACAGATAAACACTCGGTTACAAGCCCTATCCTCGCAGACCTGCAGCGCTGACATGGGGGTTTTATTGATCACACATTCTCTAAGTTTATACAAGAAAGAATTTTTTTTTAAATTCTTCTTTGTAGCATTTCATTGTGAGATTACGCCACCTTAGTTTGAGACCTTGCGTAAATGTGCTGTTTTCATTTGACTTAAAGCCATTTAATGCATTGTGCACCAGTGGCAGATCTTATAACGTGGCCCTTTTTTAAAAATTCATTTTTAACACTTAGATCTTCTAATTTGATGTATTCTAAAGAAAAGTTATTACTGCTAAGATTTCGACATTGTTTATTGTTCTGATGATGCTGGTGCAGCTAATCTATGGATGGTAATAGTGGCTGGAATCATTCAGATGTTAACAGAAACAGGTGATCTTTACGGTCTGTGGATCAAATGATGGACTCTGACGTCTCAGAGGAACCAAGAGCTGTCTAGCTGAGCGAAGGATTGGAAGCTCAACTGGATCGGGGCTTATGAGCGTTGGTTGGGCTTTTGTCATGCTGATGTGGCGGGTCGGTGGGTTGGCGGTGGCTCTGCGGCAAAGAGAGCCTCCGACCCCGATTGCGCCGAACGGAAACACGAGAGCAGGCAGAGAGTGAGAGGGTGAGGCATGATTAGAAATGGAACGGATGCACATATTAGTTCACTGACTTTCTGAGATTCTGAGATTTGTAAAATCCCTGGGTGACATGCATTTTTGTTATGGGGAGGGGGGGGTTGAAGTATTGCGTAGTTTCTTTGAATATGCTGAGTGAGGAAAATTGCTGGAATTTATATTTGGTGTCACCAGAAGCAAAGCAACCCCTGTTTTTGATAACTGTGATCGATTGCAGAGATACGCGCTGACTGCCTGCACCAGGGTCAATAAACGAGGGGTCAGAGGTGGCCTCAGTGTGTCCAGTCAGCCGATATGATTGGTTTTGGAATAGCGGCGTAGTAGTGGATGAATGGATGTTCAGCGCAGCGTTTTCTCATGTCCGCGTGAACGACTTCGGTCATTAAAGCCCAGGGACTGTACAAATCAGCATGTGGCTGTAGATTTTTGTCATTGCCAGCTAATTCGATCGCTCAAGTCTCGAATCTGTTCCCTCTGGAAGGTTATCCAACTCTTCTCAGACCTGTTGGAGCGTCAAGGCCTCCTTGGGAATCCTTTGAAGGAACAATATTTGTCATGGTTGTTCTAAATTCCCCATGAAATAACTTAAACAGGGCGGCTGACCCATTTTATAGATATTTACAGTGAGACACTTGTCTAGTCTGCTCCCTCTCTGAAGATGCAGTTAGTCCAGGTGGTACAAAGTCTTCCAGTTCATTTGTAATTCCAAATTCTATTCAATGTGTTACTAATTTCACAGACAAAGGCAGGAAGAACACAACTTAAACCATTTTTTTAAGCTGATGTCATTGGAAATACTCTGTAATTACTGTATGAATAAATGTAGTTGAAGATGGTAAATATCAAATACTGATTTTATTAACTAATTTGAAGTCGTCTAAAAAAATCGAATCAGTTTATTTGGGATTGAGAGTGCATTGTTGCTCATCTCTAAGCTGGTGGACCACTACTTGGACCTCCAATCAGATTTGACCGATTATAAATTACAAACAAGGTTTTGTGCAAAGGATTGACTCAGTGAACAATTGATTCACTGAAACAAAAATATTTTTATGATGAACATAAGAATTCCCAGTTTACTAAATGTTTTGTCTCAGTCTAATGAAACTGTGAAGTGGTTCAGAATCGCTTGTTCTTTTCAAAGAGTTAATTTCAAACCTCAAATCAATTGTCGTATGAAACATGGAGATCGATGCAGCTGCTGTATGTTTACCCCACTTGCTCTCGTCCCTCCACTTAAACTTGGAAACATCATAAAAACATTTGGAAAAACAAATTATGAGCAGAGCACTGTGCACATAAAGTTAGTGCATTATCGTATTATGAAATTTAGAGCTTTTTCAAGCTATAAATGGTGAAAGCTGAGTGATTTGTGCTTATACAGCACTTTTTAAAATCATATTCTATTGTGTAAAGGCACATAATGGTGTTTTACGGTGACACATTAATACACAATACTTGTAGTATTTCAGTATTTATGTTTGGAGTTGATAGTCAACAGATTTAGTTGAACAGTTATGAGTTATGTGTATATGGTTGAGTAGCTGGCATCATTTGCCCTGCATATCATGTCCACAGATTTTACATTCCAGGTTAAATACGTTGTCAGTGCAGTTTTCCTGCTGGTGTGTGGATTTTGGAGATGTGTGCATCGTCCACTTGGACGAGTGAGAGTTGTGTTTGCATGGTTTATTTCCAGGTCTCTCTCTGTCCTGTGCTTAAAGACACATAATGCAGGAAAACCTCACTTATGCAACAAGCATCAACAGTGAATCCGAGTCTGTTTACACTAGAAAGATCTGCTGGAAACAACGTCAAATTTTCAGTTTTTGTTTCAGAAAAACTGCAGAAATGCTGCAGTTTGCATGCCGGACCACTAGTTGGGGATGTTTGTTGATTTTGTAATGCATGTGTGCAGAGAACAGTATGGATATAAAAGTTCCTTTTAGCTGTGATTGAAGACCCTCTCGGTGTCTGCTCTTTGTAAAGTGTCTCTGCTCATGCAGATGATGTAGTATTCATATACTTTAGTGGAAAAGTGCGGCTGAATAAAGACTCTGGAATTTCTCATGGCTGTTACCGTAAATCTAGACACACGTGCATAAATTCCTTGGATTTCAACCACAGTGCAAGCACCGTTGCTTTCAGAAAACTTTCCTTGCTCTTGGATGTTTCAAAAATGTTCCAGTCTCAGCAAATACGACAGCCAGAATGATGAGAAATGTTTATCTGATTTGGAAAATAGTCAAAATAATGAATAATTTCAATGTTTTTTGGTTCAAAAATTAGATTACAGTTCACATTAATTATGTTTTTCAACCTTAATTTTCCTCACAAGGGGTATAACTGTTTATACGAATTGGCAAGTTGAGGAAAAAATACAAAACTGTGTGATAGGTTTATACTTCCTGTCTTTTTCCTGACTGATTAAAGAGGTTCCCTTTTTGATTCAAATCCATGGCTGATATAAAATCACCAGGGAGGGTAAAAAGCACTTCAGTAACTACCTGAAACACAAAAAAATGGCCTTTCCTTAAATCTTACATACTGTACCTTTACTAAAGTGACTCCTGACCAGAGCCGTGTGTGTTTACGAGGCTTTTACAGCGCAAACAGATCTGAGGAGAGTCTGGAAATGACACTGGCACAAACTACCCCAGAGATAATCTCGTTCACCCAGCAACAGCGAGCAGAGCCGTGCAAGCTGGAGGCTTTTGGCACTAAATATATTCTCCATGGGATCTGTTCATGTTTTGGCACTTTTGAAGTCTCCTTTCACTGTCACTCTTGGGTAACAAACAACAACAACAAAAAAGAAAAGCTGCTGGCAAATGAAAAGCAGTTAGGCAAATCAAATTTATAAGGAAAAAACAAAAGAAAGGAAGGAGAAAATGTTAGCCAAATGAAACAAAAGTTAAAAGAAGCTGAAAGAAAGAAAATGTCCCCAAAGTTAAATGTGCACCCTTCACCGTGTTAAAAAGAAGTCATGTTAAATGAAACCCAGAAATAATCAAGTTAAAACAAAATCTAGAGGAAGAAAAAAATGAAATAATTTAGCAGTCAAATAAAAACAAGCAACAATTCAAGCATTCACAGAAGCGTATTTTTTTGAAACGATTAATGCAGCTACGAATATTCATGTGTTGCTGACAGTGTGTGACTATCATCGTGATTTACTGAATCTGCTTTACACCGACACTGCTAGTTGTGAACAGCTCAGTTATTCCACCGACATCACAGACTTACCTCCCTGCTCGTCCAGCATGACCAGAGTCCTGATGCCGGCATCTTTGCTCTACTCCACAAAACACAGCCGGAGGAGGGGGTCGAGGAAGAGAGGAGGGGATGGAGGAAGATGGGTGGATGCAGAGGGGGGAAAAAAAAAAAAGGAAGACAAAATGAAACAGAGGTCAGCAATGAACAGAAGTGGTAAGAGAACTGGAAATGTGTATCCTAATACGACTAATGTTAATCACTGATAATAATCATGTAAGATTACAAGTGATCCGTAAAGCATAAACTGCAAGCAGGAGAGTTAAAAAGTTAATAAATATATTGAAAATAGAACAAATTTGCAACACTTGAATTTCTGACTGTACATACTATTTAACTGCATGATGCACAAAAACAAAATAAAATCTGCAGAGATCCAAACATTTTTTTCATCTTTTTCATCGTCTTGACTGGTTATAGATTAAAACATTGATATAGAGGTTGACAATATTAACATGAACAAAGACTTTCTTTGTGTTTTCTCAGGGCAGGATCAAACACTGAGGAGCTCTGATGGAACGTGCATCACTGTGACTTCCAACTTCTTATCCTTCTTCCCTAGAAATTTGCGATAGAGCTATTCTGTGAGCCTCCGTGTTTTCATTTTGTTGGATAGCTGAGCCTGCCTGAGTCTCCAGCAGTGAAGCTTTTCATGACAGTTCGGCTGAACGGTGGTCCTGTAACAGAGTCTGAGGAGGGACGGGATGGAGACGCTCGTATAAGCACTAAGATGTGGCACCTGGCTCCCACTGATAGGCACAAATTAACGCACACGCGTGTACGCGCACACACACATCTACTTTTTGCAGGCCATGATGCGTACGTACACACCATTATACGCTCCCTCTTGCTTCCTCAGCAGATTTGGGAGGAAAGCTACACTGACATGAGAGGGGAGCAATCACCAAACGGGTGTATGAATTATTCTGTAACTCAGTAAGCTTCTGTCCAAGAGAAATCCCAAATGTGTCCCCTATAGGAAAAACCCAGTAATAATGGAGCAGGATCCCTCACAGGAACGCCTCTGAATTAAACTGAGCAGCAGGATTTTTCAGATTAACAATTATTTGACAGATTAAAGTTGGGCCGCAAAAGATATTTGCTTTAATATTCCTTTTTATTTTGTAGAAAAACAAAACACACAGAAGCATGTTAAGACGAGACCAGCCTGTTACTGCATTGGACATACATACAGTATGAAATTAGTGCAAGTTAGGAATATACTTTTTCCCATTATCCTCAGAATAATCTTCCCTTTCAAAAGACTGAGCAAAAATTAGGAAATTACATGCTGATACAGACAATTTTGTGATAATTGGCTTCTTAAACGGTAAACATGAAACACTTACAGGAGACAGAGAAGTTGATTTATTGACTTTTGAATTAAAGGTTCCACATAAAACCTACATTATATGGTTATTTTGGGTGATTCTTTTTCTTATTTGTTCAGGTTGTTATTCACAGAACTCCCCAATAGGTTTGTAATAAAGACTCTTTTTCATTAGTGTAAAACGGCTAGTTTTCCATACAATAAAGTGATGCTTATATTGGTAGATTGAACCATAGTTGTTTCATTTATTCAACAAATCAAGAATAAATATAGAATCACTGTAGATTCTTGCACTGATTGTTATGAAAGAACTTCAATAGATAGATTTCATAGAAATGCAGCCATATTTGCATACTAGTACATTATAAGCAGCAGTTTTTACATTTCAATCAGATTTTTTTATGCTACTTCTAACAAGTAGAAAAAATATTATAATAATAGATCAAATATCCAATGACACTATTGGTATGTTATGATGTTAGGGGCTTTATTGCATTAAAAAAAGGCCAACATTATTACATTTTTGGGAGGTATTTGGCATCGTTATATCATTAGTTGTTACAGGGTTGCTTCACTCGCTATCTGTTGTTCTTTTAAATTAACTTAAAAGATGAATATTGACTAAAGAGTTGATTATAAAACCAGGTAAAGTGTTAATGATTCCAAGTTAAATGCACAGAGAATAAACTGGACGGTAGGCTTCATGTGAGCAGAAGCAATTCAGTGAAGAAGAGTAGAAATGAGCGGGTTCAGTTACATAACACTATGATGTACAACTGTCTTGCTCACTTCCTCCATTTTGTTCCTCTGTGACGTGTCCAGCTGGATGTTTCCACTTGGTGCGATAATGTTTTTTTAAACACTCCTAAATTCAGCATTTCCTCCCTCTCTCTGACCATCTGCAGTAAACTTTCTCCTCTCGCTCCTCCTCCTCCTCCTCCTCCTCCTCGCCTGCGGTGCAGTTGCAGGGTGGAGCTGCTCGCTGAGATACGTACGTCCGACTGACAATCAATTTGACCTTGAGAGATGCACTGGGTATCTGCCCCCCTCCCTCCTCTCTGCCCTCCATACATTGCCCTCCTTCCAGTCCACCTCGCTCCTGCCCGTTGCCGTCATCGCTCCCCGTTGATCACAGTTTTATTTATTGCCATGAATGTTGCATGAGCGTGTGACAATCTACTGAGCGTGATGTCAGCTCACTTCCTGTAAAGTGCCATTAATGCATCACTCAGTCGACTCATGGCTCCCTCAGTCCTGCCTGACAGCACTAATGGATTCAAGCACTTAGATGAAAAAACAATGTTATGTATATCACAGCCACGTCGAGAACTCAGATATAAGATGATCGCCCAGCTTTATGGGTTTATCGGCTTAAATTAACCTCAAAAGTATGTTTTTGAACTGTGGCGGGAAACTGGAGTACCCAGAGAAAACTCACTCACCAACTCTACACGGAAAGACGGCACCACCAGTATGGTGGTCAAATGACCTGTTACAGTCAAGTTGTAGTACGGTATTGGTCCTCTAGAAGGTGCTATTGTAATATCTGGATTCATGGAAGTCAAAATATTTTTGCTGTTTCAGTATAAACGTTTAAAACTCCCTCTCACCACATTTTGAGCTCTTCTCCAGAGCGACAGACTATTGTCTGGCTTCCCTGTGCTCACCGGACTCATTTTCGCACTAGCTGCTGATAGCATGGGGATCTTCGTTGGAAAATGAACATAATGAGGCCACTGTATAAAATCTGCTTCCCTCATGATCCACAGTTATCATAATATTGTAAACAGTATCTATAGAGGTGTAATCAGAAACTACCCTTACAACAGTAATAGAATTACAAGACAGGAGTAAAATTGAATAGATCTGTATTAATTTCCTTACACCCGATCTCTTAAATTGTTGTTCTTGTTTTTAAACCTGCAGGATTGAGAGTATCGTGCATTTTTCTTACCTCTTCCACCAGCTGCAGCATACGACGAGTACTCTCCAGTGACTGTGGGGAAACAAAAAGTACAGTTAGTTTCTCTGTGTTTTCTGAAAAATCAGTGTTAATCGAATTGTGCAGGGTTTTACACAACAACAACACAATCTCTTTCATGCCTGTTAAGCTTAGCTGCCGTGTGTCCAGACGAGTTGATGTGAGCAATTAGCAGGACGGAAAATAATCAATGCTGGATGTTTATTGACACAGTGTCAACTGAAGCTCACAGACAGACTGTCTGAGGTCTCAGCTTTCAATATAATATATATATATATATAGATATAATATAATATATCGGTAACATGCCGGTAGTGATTAGGATTTGGGATAGCATGTTTCGCAGCGAACACACCTGCAATCTAAGCATAAAAATCCTCGGCTCTGCCAATAAAAATAATTACACCTTCATGATCAAAGCGGGCTTTGATGCCCCCCCCAACCATCCAACTCATGGGAGGCCTATTATTAGCATGAGCTCTGTCCGGACGCAGTGCAGCCATCTTTCCTCTTCCTCCTCGTTTGGATTCATTCATCACTGCATGTGTTCTGTAATCCCTCGCTCTTCTTTCTGTCCAACAGAATCTACCCTTTCACTGATATTTCAGCTCTCGTCTGCAAGTTTTTTCTGATGCGAGCCACCGAGACATTGTTGTCTCTCTGTCACTGTCAGTGCAACAGAGGCGAAAAGTGTTATTCCAGTGCCGCCATTTTGTGCATGCCTTATGTATGCGTGTGTGTGCGTGTGTGTGTGTGTGTGTCTGTGCGTATTTAATATTCTGCTCAGCTGTGCCACTGTGAGTCATATGTGGAGCTGGAGGGGTGTGGGATGATCTGCTCTGGGCCACGACAGAGACGTTCGCTCTTGCTTTTTTTTTTTTTCTCTAACTGGCAATGAGACACACACACACACACACACACACACACACACACACACACACACACACACACACACACACACACACACACACACACACACACACACACACACACACACACACACACACACACACACACACACACTTGGGGATGTTACGTAAAGCCTTGTCCAGGTTGTGGTCTCGATCACTTGCTCACACGAACACAAACAGACACATGCAAATGTGTGCAGGCCGATCCAAACATGCTAATGTACAGTTTGTCTCTGCAGAGCTGCTTCTGTTACAGATGGGACAAATTTGAGGTCACGTTATAAGATAAAGCCTTACATGACGTGAACATGGAGGATCTTTGCAAAGTTCATTATGATCTTGTTAGTATTGTGGAACTCTGTCAGAGGTGCTTTTTGCTATTGGTTATTCAAAAAGTTCATTATCAATCTCTTTGGGTGATGCAATTGAAACTGGTTACTGTCTCTTTAAGGCCAGCCCACTTTTTATTTTGAATGGCCAACTTCCATAAAATCTCTTTCTTAACAAATAAAGGACTTGACTTTAAGTCCACTATGAAGGGAGTGTAATTTGACATCAGCCTCAGTGTGATACTTTGGAATGTGCCGCTTCTGGACCAAATGGCCATATAAGGAAAATGTGACCTGCTGATGTCAGCTTGTGCAAACTTAATCTTCACAGGAGTCTAAAATAAACTCAAACATGGAGTAGACATGAACATTGTTGACACGGACATTTTCGTTTGCCTTCATATTGTTACATCTTGAATTTTTCTTTCGTGATCATGTGTTTTTTTTTCTTCATTTGTTTACATCTCATCTCTGATGCAGCGAACGCGTGGTTCTCACCTCATCGGCCAGCTGGTCGGCGCGCTGCTGCATGTCTGACAGCTCATTGCGCATGTCCGCGTCATCTGCCATGGCTGCTGGATGTGGGGGGTGGAGAAGGTCTCCAACAGGGAAGAGAAGATCCTAGTGGGAATCCGGGGAGGGCTGAAAGAGAGACGAGGGAGAACAAACAAAAAAAAAACTGTGAATCCTCTATAGGATGGAGAGCTGGAGCTGAGTCCTCTCAGGCATTAATGCTCTCAGTGATAACACAGCTGATGTGACATCAAAAAACATGTTGTGATCACATCCAGGACCCAAACCAACATGTCACATTTGCACGACCTCGTCTGGACGTCTCTCACAACGAATGGCAGAAGAAAGAAAAGGAGAGGAAAACTGATGTGGATCCACTGTTAAACACATTACTGCCATTGGTATTCAGTGCATATATTTGTATTCATTATGTCTCTGTGTTCATGTCTTGGTGGAGGTCACAAATGGCAGTTCCACTTCAGACCATTAGGTTGCTAGGATACTGTGCGAAGGTCACGTAAGGACCCTCACCACAGAAAGAATCCCTTTCTCTCACAACGCGAAAAAAACCCACTGCTTCCTCATACAACATTCTTGATGGTGTGATCATGAACTCATAGACACAGAGACACACACCCAGGCAACAACCTCTTCCTGGTGACAAGATGTATACTATAGCCAATGACAGTGAGGCACAGACACACACCTCGTATGTTGTCATCATGTATCTCAATCCTCTTTCAGGTCTGTTGCTGTTTGAGTCCACGGCTCTGTGAACTGTACCTGTGATCCTGAAGTAAAACAACTGAATTTCATCTTTTCACCCAACACCGACAGCATATTTTACTCAGGTATTTAGTCCAGTTTATTTCCTTTTTTTTTTGTTTTTTTTTCTTAAAACATATAGCACAAACAATGATATTTTTTTAAACAATTATTAGTATTTTCTGATATTCACTGATGTTAGCATACACATCGTATATACATAATAGATGTGACATTGTAAAATTTCGGTCTGTCCCCGATCTGCAAGCTTGCAATCGCATAATTAAAAGAAATTCAACAAGTCCAATTTATAGTTACATAAAATTATTATGAATACCTTAAATTTTGGTGCTTTAAACTTTTCTGACAGAGAAGTCATTTTAACTTTTTTCTTTTTTTTAAATGGCTTGTGTGCTTTTGAACCACGATTATTACAAAAAACACTGGTTTTCACTCTTGTTTTTTACTGGCCACAACTGCACAAATGTTGTTGTTTTTTTTAATCGATTGAGGTTGAGTATAATACTCATAAATACAGTGGAAAAACACAAAACATTATCAGAAAATACATATACTATCTTTATGTGAGATTGAAATGCAATGTTAATTTCAATTTGAAAAGAGGTTTTGGCATAAATCGTACAACTCTTAGTTTGACATAAGATTTATTTACTGTCAGTATTTCAAACAAAGGACCGCACATAGAAGATCAGAAACTGTACAGGTGACATATGATTCTTACTTTCTGCCACTTGAGCTCTTCACAGACTAACAGAATAATTTAATAGCACTTGATCATATAAAGTGCAGTTCATCCTTGAGATACAACATATCCATCAGTAGGACTGTTTCCTGTCACTTTGCCCTTGAGCAAGGTGATAGACTGTCTTCTCTCTACTGGGGTTCACTTTATCACGCTGCAGCAGGACGTCTCTTAAACCGAGAGGTATGTAGCAGGTAGCTGTTCACTGTTGCAGGTGGTATAATGGAGGATTAGGAGGCTGCAGAAGCATTGCTTGCTTGTTCGCTGGAGGGTGACTGGGAGCCGGCTGATGTTTGAACACGGCAGGGGCTGACTGGGATTTTGGAGGATTGACCACAGACAGACACAAACATGCTGTGCTCATTCCCTCCCTGGAGGTCAAAGAACCAGCATCACAAAACCATCAAGTTGTCGATTTCCATATGAAAGATGATCATGAAATCAATCTGCCGCCAGTCACTCCAGTTAAGAGTTGCCAAGTCATTTGAAGCCTTTTGAGAATCATCTTTAAATCTGTCTCCGTCAGTTGGTCAATGATGGTGCATGTAGTAGAGCATTAGTAAACAGCAACAGCACCCGCAGTGCATCCCACAGTGCCATTATGGACCACCTTGAAGGTACGCCAGAGATCTGAAGAGACTTTGTCTGCTCCGCGGTTAAACATTATCCCTTCGTTGTATTTTGAAGAGATTTAAATGTCAGTTTTTTGTGTCAAAGTGGTGACTATTAGATATATTAGAAACAGAATCAATTTGTTTAAAAAATGCTGAAACCACCAGTAGTGTTTGGTTGATAAACTAACCAAGAAAGCCTAGACCTCAGCTAAACATCTCCAGGTCAAACAACTAAAGAGGATTATTTCATTGTTCCACCCTTTAATGTTTTCATGAATATCCGTAAAATTGGTGCAATTGTCATTGGAATAAGCAGTTTGGGATATTAACTAAATAATATATATTTCTACAGAAGAAAAATCAAGTAGGACAACCTCTTACAATAGATGTTTCCCCTATTTCAACATTTATTTTGGATACTATTTATGCAGAGACCTAATTTCACTGTATTATTGTGAGACCTCGTAAATGTTACCAATAATCCTCTCATGGCTTCATCCAGCCATTGACCATAACATGTTCCTACTGAGATTGGAACAGGTCATTTCAAATAAACAATGTTTCAATCATGTTTACAAGACAGAGTCCACTTAGTTCATGTTTATGATTACTTTTCGGCTTATAAATTGAATCATGGAGTTCCACAAGGCTCTATGTTCGGACCCATACTTTTCACAGACAAGCACGCACGCACGCACGCACGCACGCACGCACTACTTTACTTTGACCTTCAGCACCAGTTGTGTTTGAACAGGATTTATTATTTGACTCACACACTGGACAAATATGCAGGACTGCTTCCTATCATCTGTGTAATTGCCATATAACTGCATCACTACAAGAAAATAAAAAACATGATTCTTGAGCTTTCACCCAGAACCCGAACAAGTGGTGATAATAGGGAGAGATGGTGTATTGTCTTAGGTGGCTGGAGACTTTACAGTGTTTGCCTCAGCCTTGCTGCAGGATATGAAGCCACTTTTTACTGCTGGGACAACATCACAAAGCACGTGAAGCTCTGCGTCATCACTGGTGCATTAATCCGACTGCATGCATCTCTGCAGGGGGATTCAGCTTTGTATACGTCCTGCATGGTAATGATCACGTCCTGCTCTCGGCACCC
The DNA here is from genome assembly GCF_963383615.2 of Lipophrys pholis. Lineage (NCBI taxonomy): Eukaryota > Metazoa > Chordata > Actinopteri > Blenniiformes > Blenniidae > Lipophrys > Lipophrys pholis. The sequence continues at coordinate 15,903,641 of NC_137649.1, forward strand.
CACCTTTCGCATCCCTCGTTACATTCAGAGGTTGCGTTATATAAATGAAGGTCTTGGCAGTTGAATCAAAAACATATACATTTTTTGCGGCGTGTGAACCCCCCCCCCACCGTGCATGTACGGTTTTCTCACATGATCCTCCGTGTCCGCCTTCCTCTCGCTCCCCTGCATCGCTTCACATCAACGACGGCCATGTTGGGTTACATAAACCTCAGCGTGGTCAGTGCAGCGGCTCATGTCTGGATCCAGACAGATTCACAAACACTCTTCACAAATGACTCGCTTAAGGAAGAAAGAACGTCATGGCTGCCTGGCCTGCTCACTTACATAACCGAATTCAGGCAATTAAGTTTTAACAGGCTGCACTGACCTTTTACTTTACATTTCAATTAAAAGCTTCTTGTTTTGCATCCTCGCTGCCCTCAGCAGTGCCTGCTCCGGTTGTGGGACGAATCTTTCATTAGGTTTGCACAAGAACAGACGGAGAATAGAGACAGAGCTTATATCAACTGACCACATGTCAACAGCTAAAAGAAGTATAGAAGAGTATTGCATTCACATGTATCAAAAGAAACCTCTGAAATAATGGATTAGTTCTAAATTTTTATGAGATGCCTCACGTTTTTACCAGAAGTTTCCAGTTGTAGATCCCATCCAGGCTCATTTTCTTTGATTTAGACTGATGTTTCCTCTCCTTTTTTTTTTATTTTATTTTGTTTTTACCTTGGAGTCCACTCAGATGTCTCTGATTGATCACTGGTGACTGTCCCATTTAACATCAATGTACACAATACAGGATCTTTCAACAGAAAAGCCATGGGCAAGAGAAAAAAGTGCCTTATTCTAGTTTTCTTTGACGTGTACATTTAATTTTAATAATTTAGACTGAACAAGTGAAGCCCCCAGACTGACCTGGGGTCTGAGGAGGAAGCTGATCTATAATGTTGTGTAGTACATCTAATAAAAAAAATATATATCATGAGTCGGGGAAAATAACTATGTGAATGCAAAACACTTCCTTTGTGAAAAGACATGGTTGTAAGTATTCTTAATTTTCCTCGTAATCTTCGCTCAATATGTAATCCGGTCCCTCAATGATCTCTTACAGTAATACACACTCTACTGAAGTGGACCATCAAAGTCAAACCTGAGCCTCAATATTCCAAAGATAGCTCATTGAACATTGTAATTTTTTACAATTATGCAACAAAAACTGTCAATTAGGCACAGTAAGAGACCATAGAATAGCATAAACTCCCAATAGATCACAGCAGTAAATACATAAATAACTTAAAGACATGTGATATTATTATAGCATAGCAAGGTCACATAGTAGATGCTGTAGGAATTTACAGTGTAAACTGGTTTTCATGAACAGGACTACACTTAAATTCTCCAGAAAAAGATATTTGTTAATAATTTTTGATCACAAGGCACGATGAAGGTAAAATTCCCTGCAACGTCTTCAATATTCTCACCACATTCCTGATCAGCCATCACTGTTGGTCTATTATCATAGATCGCACAGATCTTCTTATTAGAATGTGCAGTGACCAGAGCAGGTAGACACACGAGTTAAATGGCCGCAGGCAGATAAAATGACGGGGATCACATGTCTGACCTTTGGGCCGCAGAGTCTTTTAACCAGAAGGCTGCTCCGTCAGCCGTGAAACAAATTCCCATCTGATTCAAGGCTGAGAAGCTCGTCACAGACATTCATGATCACGCACAGGAAGTCTAAACTTGTGACTGAACAAAACGCCCTTCATGAGTTTATATATGGACTTTATTCATCTTAACAGCGGCTTGTGATCAAAAGTGGCAGAAATCCAGACTTCTGGTTTCTTCATATTAAAAATCGCCAGCTGATCTATACATGTGCAGAAAGTGGCATAATGCCTGTCAGAAAATGTAAAACATTTAACAGTTTTCAAAGCGAATAATGGAATAACTTGCCAATAATGTCATGAAATATAAAAATATTTCACCAATAAATTCACAAGTAATTACATTGTTGAATTGGCACTGAAAATCTTTTGGGAATGTTATAAGTGCAGCTGATAATGGAATAACTACAAAATGATCCACAAATGAAAGTGCATTACTTGAAAATAAAAATAAATATTTAGTAGGTTTGTTTCAGTTTGCTAATCAGCAGTACTCTCTCATTTATTATTGTAGTTTAGTTTATTACATTATTGGCTTTATTCCACTTAAAAATGTTAAATTTCTTACACTATGGTACATTTGAAATGGGCGCAGATACTGTGGATTCCAAGGAAAATAAACCATGGTGTCCATTTAGAAGTGGGGGGGCGTTTATGCTAATTGATGGACTTGATTTAGGTTTAATGTTACTCTTTATTAAAATGTTTCAATCAATCAATAATGTAGAAAATGCAGCAGTCTGAATGAAAATATCGTATAAATAACTGAAGCAGGGGAGATATTTTGCCTCTCATCAGCTCATAACCAAATTATGTTATAACTCGGGTTGAACATATATCATATATGTTTAGTTGTTGTGCCATCAATATAAAAAACATAAATATATATATATATTTTTTTACTTTTAGCCCATTATATGCCTTCTTTGTATGCTCCAGTTGTGGCGCTAATAACTTGCCCCTAAAGAAATGAGTTATTGCCCCTGCAATCACTTCCTTCTCAAAGTGATCTAATGCGTACCGCTCCATCTGTCAGTATAGGGGAGGCGATGGAGGCTGACGGGATCCTTTGCGTAATTAACACCTCCATTTCCTCCAAACATCTGCCACACAGGTGGCTCCAAAGCCCCCCCGCGCTATCCGCTAACACACACCTGTCTCCTTTTGTTAGCCTTTAAACAAAAACCACACACGCGCACGATCGACCTTTAGCCCCACAGTGTCTGACATGGATGCCGACATTTTTGGAGGGTGACGGGTGACCTAAAGTCAACAGGAAGGCATTAAAGGGCACGGGGAGGGAAAAGAAAAGTGGTGCTCTCTGGGGACCGAAGCCCAGGTGAGTTAGTTGTGAGCTGTCCTCCGTATATTCAGGCGAAAATTTGTCCATATTTATATATCCACACTTTACGACATCCGAGCTTTGCAGAGTTTCTTTATGGCAGGGTGGACTAAAGCCGTGACTCTGTGCGGCAGCCATCGGAGGTTTACACGCACTTATCAGTGTAAAAACACATTTATCAGTGATGAGAAAGCACTAATGTGGAGTTTAGGTGCTGCAAGCTAATGAATGTTTCATAGGGTGTCCATGCTTCCAGCTCCCCGTCTGTCCATCCATCACCGTCTTCATCGCCTCTGCTGCGACACCAACAATAAAAGATATGAAGATGGCCTTATTTCCAGTCCCTGTTGCTCTCCTACCTCTGCATATTTCACACCCTGTCCAATTACACTCCACCGCTGGGAGATTACAACCCCCCCCCCCCAACAGCTGCTGCGCCTCAAGATTTCCCATTTTCTTTCTGCCTTTAATATCTCTCCTGTCCCTTTAAATCAGCCACCGCCGACGACTTTTAAATCAGTGTGTATTTAGTCCACATTCAGTCCAGTTTCTTCTGGTAAAACTTTCATTATGAAAATGCTCAACACTCACGAGCAAGATCATACATTCAAAATACTGTCAGTTATGAGAGCGCTTGATTAAAACACTGTAGACATAACTCTAGTGTACGTGCTTCATCAGCTTTTTAGCTGATACCATGTTATATTAAAGGCAAGAGCCTTTTTTAATTTGTTATCGTGTCGCTTTTGAATGAAGATGACTTTGATCACGGTCCTGGTTTGTCAGCATTGATATGCCAAAAACACATGAAATGTGGATGATTGTCGAAGGAAAACGACAAGTTTATGATGGCCGGACAGCAAAAGTAGAAAGTAACATGGAGAACAAACTGCCGTTTGTTAATTGTCTAAGTAAAAATCTAAAGATGGACTGGACATTGAGCTAAATATAACTTGTGCAGGAGCTTTTTCTGAATCACATTTCTCATAAGGACATAAATTCATTTTAGTTTTTTGATCTGATGCATCTAAAAAGGCTAAATAACATTATATTATTAAACGCCAACACTGGTTAGAGAATAAAACATTTTTGTTTATTTTTACAGAGCTTTTTCTATTTAAAGACTCTGGTTTTTGTTTTCTTTGCTTAATTATGTTGATTTAAAAAAAATTAATAACAAAGTTAAATTTGAAGGGTTAACAGATCAGAAAAAGTACAAGAAAGTTGTGGGAAAGTCTTCAATGTTGTATTTCATTTGAAAATGTCCAAGTATATTAAAGAGCACGTCACAAAGGTTTAGATAAACGTCTCATTCTGATGTAAAAGAAACAAAATATAACACTCTGATGGTAAAATGTGATTTTCAGTGATTGCTGCTATAAAATAGAACTTTTTAGGACTCTTTTTTTGTGCCTCGGCTGTCTATGTGACACGACTCTGTAGTAGAGCTTTGTTATGGTGGAAAAGATGACAACGGCTCTTTGTTTTGCCGTGTGTGTGTGTGTGTGTGTGTGTGTGTGTGTGTGTGTGTGTGTGTGTGTGTGTGTGTGTGTGTGTGTGTGTGTGTGTGTGTGTGTGTGTGCGCGCCTGTTGGCTGCCATTTTGTTTTGTTCACTTTCTCAGTGCATCAGAAAGTAATCCACAATGCGGTAAATAGAACTTTCTTGCACAAAAACTCCTGTTGAGAGGATCTGCTCGGACCCAGAGCTGCTTTAACCCCTTGAAGGTCTCATAGCTTCAAACTGTCCGTCTTTGTCGCGGTAACACATTATAATTCAGGATCATGTGGGTGTTTCTTCAGCTTGCATCAAAGTGCTATCCGACGCTACAGCACATTAATGTAGCCACAATAAGTCCAAACTGTCCTTCCAGGAAGTGCAACCAGCCTGAAGAACAACTGTGATGTAACAATGCTCAGTAAGAGCAAGTGCAGCTGGAGTCTCCTTCACAGAGATCCACAGAGAAAGCAAAGCTTTAAGAGGATCAGGACTGTGCTGTGTGAGAATTATAACAGGATCAACCCACCTGCCCCTCACAGAGGACATCAGATACTCAAAACCAGACAAAACGTGCCATTTGAAGTTCCTAAACCTTGTTGAAGTTGATTCAGGGGCTGTTAGACTAATGGTTAAAAAAACATTCTTAAAAGTTGACATTGAACATACAATTTCACTAGCTCAATATCATGATTATCATTATCATGATCAGATATTATATTATATCGTTTTAAACACTTTTGCCCCCATTGGGAGGACTTAACTCATTTAATTTGACATTATTCTAATCAATTTGTTGAAAACTATTCTGAAAAAAGTTCACAACTTCAAGCTGAATTCATAATCAAGAGTCACTCAATTATGTTTCACTGATATTCACTGATGTTCTAAAATATATTGGTGATTTTTCAACTATAAGTGGTTCATGTTGGGTAACGTTTGCACAAATAATACATTATATAACCAGAGAGTGTTTTTTAATAGCATGAAGTCAACCCTCTAATGGGAATCCATTGAGAAAATTAACAAATTTTAGAGTAATGTGACATCTTTTGGCACAAATACCTGCCAAAAGGTGTGTATTTTCCACTTATTTAATTACTGTAATGTAGAAATGTATTTCCTTCTTCGACGCTGGAATGAAAATACATGAGCAGAAGGATATATTGATGAGGGGAGACGAGCATCCCCCCCCACCCCCTCCCCAGCGGATCACACCCTGCATTATGAATAAACGCACCATAAAATCTCTAACCAGCGTGTACACAAAGATTTCCTGCACTATTCCCTCCGTGAAGAGAAACACAGGCGCTCAAACACAATCTGGATCATGGTGGCCTGCAGGGCACATTATACAACACATACGTAAATCCTACAAGACATACTCCATCCTTGCCTGGAGGGGAGAGGGGGGTTGGGGGTGGGGTGTTCAGAGCTCGGCTCAGTTTTGCCATAAATCAGGGTGGATGTTGGTGTTTTAAAACCGCTGATGAGTCCAGGAAGTGCTGCCGCGCCGGTTGCTTTTATTAGGGTTTCATCCCTCGTTACAGACTGCGTTAATGTAAAATCGGCCACCATCATCACAACTACAGCTCAGACAGGTGATGCTGCAGCTCGGTTCGCTAATAGAGGCCCGACAGATGAAGGGCACGTGGTGATTTAAGGCCTCTATCGGGGCGGAGCTGCACGACCGCTTATCAGCCTGCTGGCAGAGCACCGAGGAAAACGAGACTCAAATTGACCACGAGCCTCCATCATTGTCCCCATGGTCATCAGCATCATCATCATCATCATCCTCATCATCATCATCCACAGCCATGTTTAAAACCACGTGGCCGTTTCAGCTGCTGTAGCCACCAAAACGTGACACGGAGGGCGACCGGTGGGCTGCCGTAGAAAGAAAAATAAAAGATATAAGACGTGAAGGTGCAGGTGAAGATGTGACAGAGAGTCATGCTGCACAGCTCCCCTGCAGCCTGTTTTGAATTAGAAGCGGCGGCTCTCCTATTTTACGAGGCAATAAACATCAGGGCGAGGCGATGTGGAGGCTCTCCGAGCGAAGCATGCAGCACACCTCCAGTTTTTTTTTTTTATGACATGAGCACGTTTGATGGAATCCCCGATGGAGAGCGGTGGAGCCCGATGAGGCAACTGAGGGCGAACCGCCGCACTCTTCAACATGGAGGCACATTGTTTACATTATAACGTTGTTAAAATTGCAGTGCGTAGCAGGCATAAATGCACCAAAATGAATTAATCTTTAAAATCCACAGCTTCTGCTAACAGGTTGCCATGCTATTTGCTGTTTGTCGGTACACTCTCAGATTTATCACATCAAATGAATTATGAAAGTAACTATAACTTCTGCGTGATAAATAGTAAAATATGTGATGATAGACTGGCATAAACCGATTCACAGCAGATACAAACACTTATGTAGGTGATCTTAATGTCTCTGTGCTGTTGGGTTCAATAAGAGCTCTCTGTCTCTGAAACGCTTTGAATTAATCACACAATTCTTGTAAGTTAATCACGGTTAATCACACTTTTCTTTCATATTCAAAACGCTCATTTTGAATGCACAGTGCTTTAAAAGATTCCCACAGGTTTTTGTAAAATGTAAATTGTGCATGTTGGTACCACTATAATGAATAAATAAATGTTATAATGATTTGAGATAAAATGTGCAGCATGCACTGGAAGATGCAATGGTTAAAGGCTCAATAGGAAATGCGTTTAATGTTGTCTGCCACAGTCTCTTTAAAATAATGCCTGACAGATACTATTTACTTTTACTGTGCCTCTGTGAGCTATTTAATATTATACATTTAGTTTTTATTGGAAACTTTTTATTGCTGTTAAACACAGTAATGTTTGACATATTCACATGCTACATTTTAATATGAAGCTTATTCTTAGTCTTATTTATTCTTTTCTTACTCTTCCTTCCGTCAAATATTTTCCTAATTTCCATCCTGAGAGTCTGTAAAAGCCTTCTGATCTCTCCAGGTTTATCAGTGACTCGTCCGGGCTAATTAAAAATACTCCAGAAGTCATAAAAACATTAAAAAGCCAGTTGAGGCACTAAGAGGTAAATTCAACCCCAAATATGATCATAAAAATGTGATATTACACCTCTACTCCCTCCTTCTTCTGTCTGAGCTGCTGATTCATTAACAGTTACGAAATGAATAGGTGCATTTAAAGCTGCTCAATAATTAAATTAAACATAGATATGCCCCATTAAGAAGTTGCATGCAGCAAATGACAATCTGTTGGATCACAAGAGTAAAACCCTTTGGAAAAATGTCATTTATCTGACAAAGCGTGAAGGAAATACATAAAAAATATTAAGTAATGAGAAAAGTTAGGCTGAAAGAAAGAAAGAAAGAAAGAAAGAAAGAAAGAAAGAAAGAAAGAAAGAAAGAAAGAAAGAAAGAAAGAAAGAAAACATTTAAAAATGAAAGAAAAAGACAAATAGAAAGAGAGAGGAAAAAAAATATGAAAAAAAAAACATGAAAAAGAAGGAATAAAATGAAGGCAAAGAAAAAAGAAAAAGGTCCTAAGTCCTCAAGAGTTATGATACTATGTGTTCTTGTATGTTCTTGTATCATTCATTCATTCATTCATTCATTCATTCATTAACAATCCACACAGTACAACTTCAGTCTGAATCACTCTGAAACAACAAACAAACAAACTAACAAACAAACAAACAAACAAACAAACAAACAAACAAACAAACAAACAAACAAACTAACTAACTAACTAACTAACTAACTAACTAACTAACTAACTAACTAACTAACTAACTAACTAACTAACTAACTAACTGACTGACACCCAGACACACAGACAGACAGACAGACAGACAGACAGACAGACAGTCTGCTGATCAAGACCAAAAATGCTCAAAACAGTTCTGACACACGATTGAACAAACGTTTCTACATCCCAGAGGAGGAGTTGCACCAGCAGCCTGCCGAGCTGCACTGCAGCATCATAAATCCGGTCCAGCATCCGGCCCTCAAACACAAACCCACGTGTACGTCCCCCCAAGTGTGAGTGCTTGATAGGACGGACACACCGCCAGCGCACCTGGACACACACTGCTGTATGATGCCGAGACGAGCAGAGTCACGGCTTCACTTTCTGCTCCAGTGACGCATGGATAAGACGTAAACACACACTGTTATTCAGAGAAATGGAGTCTTACAAATACAATACAATGCAGCTAATGGTGCGGTGAAAATGATCCATCAACGTGAAACTGAATGCAAGCACACATACACGCACACGCACACGCACACACACGCACGCACGCACGCACGCACGCACGCACGCACGCACGCACGCACGCACACACACACACACACACACACACACACACACACACACACACACACACGTGTAATGTCTGTCTATTGATATTACACAGTATACTTGTATATCGTATTATTTAGATTAAGTTTTAGTGATACATAATCTTGTAATCTTGTATTTTTATAAAAGACAGAAAAGTCACTATCATTGTTTTGACTGATTATGTGATTATATGTACCGTATATAGAGTTCAGTATATTGCATACATTTGGACTAATCTTTCTCATTCCAAGTTCGTTTTTGACACATTCTTTTATCCGAAGTGAAATAATATTGTGCAAAATTGAATTGTCACGACTTATTTCAATATATAACTTCATAATATAATACACAATATAATATGATACACTTGCAAATGGTGCAAGAGCCTGAAATAATAACTTTTTGTCCTTTTTTAGGGCAGCGGTTCCCAACGTGGGGTATGGGAGCCTTTTGGAGGGACACCAGAGATCTCAGGTGTGGTCCGGAAGGTTTACACTTCCTACTTTCTGGAAACTTAGATTTTAGATTGAATCTGGAGCAGAGCCGGGGAAAATCCCAGTGTTTTTAATGCATTTGTATGTTGTTGAGTGGATGTGTTCACCTGTCAGAACAGTTTTGGTTTCGTGGCTTTCGTCTGTGAACAAACAAACGACAAGCAAAAAAGAACCTGATGTGTTTTCAAGTAATCATGTCAGCTCTTGTTTATCATATGAAATCATTGTGATTAATTTCTTGCCTGGCCCATTTTCCATCTCCCCGCATCACATTTCCTGATCACTTTCATTTTCGCTCTCTGGATTCCTTTCATGGATGAGAAGAGCCCGGTGGGAGCAGAGAGAGGACAGATAATAACAGTACCTGACAGCACACATCACCTTCTCACTGCAGTGTGCTTTGAACGGTAAAGTCCTGGATACTTTTTATTATTATTATTATTATTATTAGTATTATTACTCAGAATATGAAAAGAGAAAAGATCACTTGAGAGATATTATTAACTCTCTGTGAGAAGATGAATAGAACTAAATATAGAGAAGCTGGTTTTAATACTGAAGACAGATTTTACAAGTACGTCACATCTATTAACCATGTTAGTTGACTGTAGGCTGCATGTAGGCTGCTGTTGGAGGGGAAAACACTCTGAGGACGGCGTGCAGTGTCACAGAGAGGAAAAAAAGTCAGAATTGATGCTTTATCGAGAGGAGAACGTGCCGGGCCGCCTCCTCTCTGAAGGCCGCAGCCGGCACCGGTGGCCATTTTGTTCCTCTGTTTTTGTTTACGTTATTGAAAAAGTGAGAGGTGGTCCCGCGGGGGCTGAGCGGACACAAAAAAAAATCTCAACCCGACCTGCCACTCGCACTACCGCCGAGCTGGGTACGCTCAGGTAGCTGACGCAGTCGTAGAAAAACAACACTGTTTCTTCTAACTTCCTCCTGAACAAGAAGACTTAAAACGGAAGTTTATTCTCTCAAATCTTCTCTCTGGCACTAGTTTCGATCGGGTTTTCTTCAAACAGTCTCAGAGTGTGGAAAAAACAAACAAACATGCATCTCTCTTGCCTGTTACTAACATTAACAACCGGTTAGTTTAAATAACTCTAAAAAGGTGGAAACAGAAAAGCACATTCCGCCTCCAGGTAATAAAAATCAAACTCTCAGTACGCGTGAGGGTTCATTTCAGTGTGAAACTACACAGAGTGTTTATAATCTAGCTAAAAATCACTCTTTTCTTTACCTTTCCGCTTTGGTGAGGGCTAAACAAACAAGATAGAAGGTTTGACTTGGAGGCTGTTTCCAACTTCTGCTTGCTTTCAATCTTTACAGTAAACCGCAGGCTGGTGGCTGCTGAACTTTGCTTTGCTGTATTATTTACTCATTTAACTCCCAACAAAAAAGCTGGGAGCTCGTTCATGGCCTGAAATAGACTTTGGTAGGTTTTGATCAGAAGCATTTTCAAAGACAAAACCTCTGTAAACTATTACCTACTGTATCAATTGGTGGTAATAAGCACTAATGTTATAATGCTAACTTAGTGGGATAAAAAATCCTTGTCAGACTCGCCATCCTCTGGCCTATAACCCAAAATATGTGTAACCATTCACAAAAAAAAGAGAGGCCCAGCTGACCACCGCGTTGGCACATCTCGGAGCTGCTAATGCGACAGAAGCAGAAGCGTCTCTGCTGAATCAATGAGGAGGATTTTGTCATGCAGCTAAAAAATAAAACAAAATCTGAGCTGCACTGAGAAACAACTGCAGTCGGCTTTGAGTTCACAGTCCCAACACATGGCACTTCACTGAAGAGGATGCAGGCGGTAGTCTGGTTCCTGGTTCAAGAGGACTTGAAAACATGCCCTTGATCGTATAGACTTTCTCCATTTCTTCTCCCTCGATTTACAAACTGAACAGTTTTGGTGCCTGATCGTCATCTGTTGTGTGGTAAAAAGCACGTTCTTCACCCAGCATCATGTGCAAAGAGCAAAACGCTGGCATGCTACAGCGAACGAGGAGTCGATACGCGACACGGGTGAGTGCTGTCTCTGAGCGGAATGGGGAACAAACGAGCTTTCTAAATGCGAGAAATCAAACAGGGCCCATACCTGCACCAAAACAACGCAATGCGCAGCCGGCTGGTTCTGCCGGCATCAATCAGCCAGGCTCCGGCTCCGCTTCGTGCACATAAAAAGTGGAACAGACACGACACGAGCAGGCGTGAGACGAACAATGGCCAGGGTGTTTCTAAGAAACAATCAGCGAGTGGTGATGGTGTAGTGAGTCACCATTTATCCACATGGCAGCCCCTCCACAATGTGTGCAGTATAGGCCCGACATCCCCTCCCTCCCCCAGCACCCGCCCCCCTCCCTGTTTCTGTCTCTCTCCTTCTCTGCAGTCTAAACAGAGCACGCTGCACAGTGTGATATGTTACAGCGGTCACTGCAATAAGAGGATGCCCACTGGCTTCTTTTTTTTTTTTTTTTTTTAAATACTGTAGGAAATAATCTGTCTGTGTCATGAATCCACATCCCACTGCATCCAAAGTCTCGCTTCATATTTGTTTGTGTTGCTGGAAAAATCTCAATCCCTCAAGGACTCGTGTCCTTTAGTCGCTGCTTCGGTGCTCGCGGCGAGGCGTCCGACTGATGTGCCAACGGTCGGGTCAAATCTCAAGAGACAGGAGCTGTCAGTCAGCGACGCCAGCGCAGCCATGTGGTAATGTGATATGATTCCAGGTGCGCCAGAGATCAACAGCACCATGGCTAATCTGCCGCATCATCAAACCCAAAGACCTGCATGGATGGGGGGTCAGGTGCACCTCTCTCCCATCGTGCACTGTTCAGGTGCAGGCAGCTTAAAGTAAACCTTGCAACACACAGCTTCTGGGATCCTCCGAACCCTGCGCACCTACAGAGATGATCAATACTGCGAAATGCATGAAGTTTGTGTTCAGAATGTGGAAAATCACACGCACGGGGAGGAGAGGCTCGGTTTCATTTAGACACACGCAACAGGAACACGCCACATGTAGAGGCAATGTCACAATCTATCACACACGATCTGTAGATAAATAATGTCTGTCAAACTAGAGGACCACTACAGGACCATGTTAGCATGCAGCCGGTGTGCACCATGCGTGACTGGCAGGAGATCAGCATGGAGGATGGATGGATTGGGGGGGCATAGACAGGTTTGTATGGGGATGGATGGATGAATAGATGGATGGATGGATGGATGGATGGATGGATGCTGAGGTAGACTGGGGGTGGACGGGGGGATGGGGTGTCATAGTGCGGGTATCACCATGGTCCTCCCCGATGCTGTTCAAGCACCCCCCCCCCCCCCCCCCCCCCCCCCCCCCCCACCACCACCACCACCACCAACACCACCCACCCCCTCATTTTTCCCTTCTTTCTTTTATTCTTTCCACTTTAATATCAGCAGGATATTCTTGCGCTATTGTCATGCCTCGCTCACGGATTCAGTCTTGTGATGCAAAGATGCTGCATAAAAAGAAACCTTCATGATGTAAAAAAAAAGGAGCGTCGCATTCAACCCCCCCCCCCCCCCCCCCCCTTCCCCCACCCCCTGTTTATGTCGGCCACCCTTCCTCTGACACCTACCATGGTGCAGTTTACAACACAACATTCTCTCAACGCAAGCCCGCCATCCCCAGCCGACTGCTACCTTCACATATTCAGGGATGTTTTTGTTTTTGTTATTTTGCGGGTTTTTTTTTTTTTTTTCCTGGTTTGCGCCACATTGATTCACGCTTCCTCATCTCGCTGCGACATCAGCTGTGTCTCCCTCGCTGGTTTTGAGGTGGAAGTCAGACACATATTATTATTATTATAATTTTTTTTACAAGGAAACAAAATCCTATATTGGGGAATAAAAGGAGGTCGGAGCCCCGGCGCAGAGGCACGTTCTCCTTCTCAGTGCGTCCTGCGCCTGCGTGCCTTCCTCCCGTGGCGCTGTCCGAGGTGCTGAAACACGCCGAAAACGCCCACAAGTGAACATTACGCATTATAGCGCACCGCATCCATCCTCGGCTCCTCACTGCGCCTTCCACATTCAATCCCTCCGTCCGCTTTCCTCCCCTCACATCACCACAAACACTCCTGACGACCAAACAAAACCTTTAAATCTTTTTTTTTTGTTTGTTTGTTTGTTTGTTTTCAAATCTGAAACATCAGCATCCTGCGCTCGCGCTCAAAGACCAGCCGCTCCAAACGCAAACGAAACGAAAAAGCAGATAGTGGCGAATAATGAGGTTTAAAATGAGACAGAAAGGATGTGCGGTCCTACCTGCGCCTGGTGTCGGTGCCCCGCAGTCAGTATTGGAGGAAATACCTGCGTTAACCAGCAGCGAACCGATACCCGCCTCTCTCTGTACAAGACTGCGATGCTGCAAAGGCACTGCGCGTCGACTGCTTCCTCCTCAATACTTCTTCAATGGGAGGGGAAAGCAGCTCTCCTCAAAGATGGCGGACACTTTTGACGTCAGCAGCAGCTTTTAATAGATATCTGTCAGCGAGAAACAGGAGAGAGAGAGAGAGAAGAGAGAGAGAGAGAGAGAGAGAGGGAGAGAGAGCGAGGGAGGCGGGGGGGGGGGGGGGCGGCTTCAAAAAGGTCTTTGTTATAATAGGCAGCTGCGCAGATAGCCGCTCAACATCTGAATATTTTACATGTTTTCAGTTTCATATCCCACATGGCTATGATATAGAGCCAATAGATCTGAATCATGCATCATTTAAACACCCCTGCTTTATGTAACATTACCATCGCATGACACCGCAACTTTTTTTTATTTTTTTATTATTCAGAGCAGCTTTTTCTTTGCAGCGTCATCCAGGTGCGGATCCAGACAATCTGTTTACGGGCCTTCAACAACTCAATCTTAGGGTGGCACCTGGAGGCCTGACACTTTAATATTTTATATTTTTATTGACAAAGTGTTCTTTCTCTTTGTGAAGGGGGTTTATTGTTAATTACTTCCTTCAAATACCTTCAAATACAAAGTTTTGGGATGTTGTTTTGATGCATGTTGTCAGTTGAAGTCTGGGCCCAGCTATACCGAGTGAGTTTGCACGATCCCCACGTGCATGTGAGAAGCTTCATACTAACAATGTAGATTAGTCCTGGAGGGATTTATCCTGATCAGTTTCTGAGGAGCATTCAGAAGAGAGACTGATTGACGTTCACTCAGCACGTCCACACACAAGCGTCTGTGGACTCCGCAGCGTGGGAATGCTCCCCCTCGCTCTCCCTCTCCCTCCCTCCAGCCCGCTACCTCTGCTTGGCACCGTAACAAATGACTCTTCAATCGCTGTGAAGCGAACCTGTCCCCTAAATTAATGATAATGATAACTCTGCATGAAAAATCCATTTGAGAGAAGGAGAGCCAGAGGAGAGGAAATGACATGGGAGAAGTGTGTGTGTGTGTGTATGTGTGTGTGTGTGTGTGTGTGTGTGTGTGTGTGTGTGTGTGTGTGTGTGTGTGTGTGTGTGTGTGTGTGTGTGTGTGTGCGTGCGTGCGTTTGTGTGTGTGTGTGCGTAAATCTACAGGTTTCTCATTTATTCCCCCTGAAACAATATTAAAGGTGTCTAACAAACTAAATTATAGAATGAGGAAAGTGTTAGATTTTCATACAGTTTCAAAAAAGGAAACTCCAACGGGAGCAGTAGAGCAGACCTTTACACTATACATATATATATTTCCTGACTATCTTCTGTGTAAAATGCACCAAGCCTTTGACGAAACCGAAAGTTTTCAAATGTTTGTGTTCACTTCAGGATGATTGAGGCTTTAATAGCAGATGAGGTCCTTTTTTTTTTTTTTTAATTGAATTATGATTTGCTTGCATGCCATCTGAAACACAACACGCCACCACTTAATCATGAAAACGTCTACAACGTATTCAACAATTCGATGCAGATCATTTACAGGTAAAATAGCAAAAGTGCACCTGGATAAACAACAAATTATAACCCTCTCCAGGCTGTTAAAGGAAACCTAAAGATTTAATAAGTTAAGAGAATTAGACACTACCACTTTTCCATGTTAAGGTATTGCGACGAGTCAGTTTACCATCCAGTGTTCCAACCTTGCAGGGTCCTGGAGTTACAAATATTTGTGATTACATTGGATGTAAACTTACATTTCTAAAAAACCAAATATGCTTTGTTTTTAAATCAGATTAGCAGGACTTGGTGATAACGGAGAGCTTGCTGAGATGTGTTTACTGTTCCTTTGGTAGATCCATTTCCTTGAAAAGGTTTTATATCTGAAAAATGGTCTGAAAGTTTGAGTCTTTGTAAAAGGCTCTGATATGAGATATTGGTTAAAAGCCTTCTGTTAATAGCATTCAAGGTTTCTCTACATTTGAAGTTAACAGGAATTAAATTGACTTTGTTTTTTTAATTCTCAGTCACTCACTGTATTATTCTCTTACTCATTGATTTCCTATTTAATCTTCATTGGCTGCAGGTTCCATGCCATTTGTGCCAGATGTGATTAAATGTAGTTGACACCAAATGTCTCACAATGACTAAGCAAATTCATTCCCGTTCAGGTATTTTGAAAACAATTACCAATCAAACGTGATTCAGGTTTCTCATTTTAGATACGCTGTTGTTCAACAGTTCCAAAAGTGAATATAAATAGAATTCAATGTGTGGCGGGTTATCGGCTGTCTGAGCCAGTCATTGTCAGCTCAGGTCCGGAAACTTCCCCCCGAGCACTCTGCCCATCGTTCACATTTGATCCTCCACAGAGGAGCTCCAGATCGAACCGTCTGATGAAGTCTCAGTGCTGCAGGTTCGAACTTCTCTGCCTCGTGGCTTCAGGAGTGAGTTAACCGCTGTCAGTCTGCACAGACCGAACGATACCAAAGAGGAATTGACCTCAACGATGTCACCGGGAGGATAAAACCTCCTTTCTTTGTCTTTTCACCCATTAAAGCTGCTCTGTGGCTGCGCTTTTAGCAGGGATTAAAGAGAATATCTAACTTTTCGAAGAGGTCTTTTGAAGTCAAGAGAAGAGAGCGCGTGTCTGTGTGTGTGTGCCTGTGCACATGTGCCTGTATGTGCATGGGAGGCGCATGGGGAGCTCAGGGAGTTGGGGGAGGTGGGGGAGGGAGGGAGGGAGGTGGGCTGCTTCGTCTCACGGTCAAAGAGCAAAACACAGAAAGTGGAGGACGAGATTAGCTGCAGCATTAACAAGCCTGTAGCAGACTCTGATCTCTCTCCTCCCCGATTTCTCTCTTAATTAAACTTCACAGTGAGAGGTGGTGGTGGTGGTGGTGGAGGAGGCAGGGTGGGGGGGTGCGTCAGGTGATGAAGCAAATTGCAGGGATGAAAAAAACAATAGGTAACGGATGAACACAAAGAAGAGAGAAGAGGTGACAGATCTGCAAAACCTATGCATGCACTGCACAGAAACGCGTACGTGTGCGTGTGCGTGTGCATGTGTGCATGTGTGCGTGTGCGCGTGGAGAGGAGAAGGAGGGCAGGATGAGAGTGGTCGGGTGTGGGGGAGGGCGCTGCAGCAGCAGCAGCAGCAAAGGCCCTCACTGTGACTCAGCACTAAAATCTGCCTCTCTCTCTCTCTTCTCTCCCTCAAATATCAGCCCTTAGTCATCGGAGCCAACACGCCGTTACACTCGCATTTCATCAGCTTTCCAAGAGCCCCGTCACGACACCATGTTTCATGTTGTGTGGCTGATTTGCTGAAATGTTGCATCGGATTAAAGTAATGTGCTCGTCAGACTGGCTCCGGCTATTTAAGTGTCTTCTGCTGTCTGATTTTTGCTTTGGCTGATCATGTCCACATCTCACACACGGTTTAACCAACAAACTGAGAACGTTCGGCTAAAATAGGGCACAAGAGATGTGTAACATTAAAGGTAAAGTCGATTCACCTGATTAGTCTGGAGGCTAACACGTTTTATTAAACATTTAATTGGTACTGATCACATCAAAATTCAGGTTCAGGTTTTATGATTTACTGGACCAGCCTGAAATAAACAACAACAACAAAAAAAACTTGCAAAGTCATCATGGATCCAGTTGGGGAAGTACCGAACTTTCTTATCCTAATTTACATACTAAGACAGTCAAGAAATTATGCTGATGTGCAAAGGTGGCTAATAAAGTACTTTGATAAATTTTGCATTGATCTCAAAATGCATCTTCTTACATTCAAAGAGCGTTCATATTGTTCGAACTGGTCGGTTTTAACCTCCATGAGGACGATTCAGGGTGACAGTGTTAGTTATGATGGTGCAGCAGTTGATGAATTGAAGGTGCATCAGTAATGGTTGGATGTCAAGACTTCTTAAGTTTTTAAAAGGATGATCAAAAGACAAATGATTATGTTGACTTGTGCACACTGAGTGTGTATTACTGTAATCGTGTGCAAACATATAAGATCACATCATCGGCAGGGGAGAGGTGGGAGATGCTTAAAAAAGTTTTCAGGACCTGTACAGTTGAACTTTTCCTCAAGTAAAAAAATCTGTGCTTTTTGTTTATTTCATACTCTCTCTAAGTGTGGTAGTTAAAAGGTATTTTTCTCATCTGTAAGTTGTGCTCATTAAAACGGCAACATCTATGGTTTTGGACTGGAGCTTATTTTATAGTTGAGTTCCTCTAAAATTTAAAAGAAATAAAAGAAATAAAAAGAAATGTGACTCCCCAATTTTGCACCAGCGATCATAGTCACTGATTACATGTGTAATTTGTTTTAGAGGGAAGCGACTTTAAATACTCTTTCATGGACTAGCAAGCTTTGTCAAAAACTGTCATTTCCAGCAGAAAAAGAAATCATGAATCTATAAAATGATAAAACACAAATAAAATCTTATTTTTCTAACTTAGATAATTAGCTATAAATCCCATTACTTTTAAACAGCCCTTCAAAATAAACATTGAACACACACAAAATGTGTGTATCACACATTTTGATTTAATGAGATTAATAATGAACTATACTGAAGTTTTTCTTTTTTGCATATTTTTATGACTTGCTTTCAGTCATCATCAGAGGTGATTTGAAGAATTTAGTTCTATGAATTGATTTTCTTTTGAGAATCTGACTTTTATGATCCAAACTGGCCATTTGAGTTAAGTTCATGACCAAATGTGTAATAAATCTTTCTAGTTCAAGTTGCCAAAAAAAAAAAGGCAAAAACTGAAGCACAGCACACACACAAGGAATATTTCAGTAAAATATTTGAGAGGAATGGATTATGAAGATGAGCTGATTGTCACCTCTTTGGGGAGCAGCTCTCAGTCCCACTGGGGAGACTGAGATTCAATCTGATAATTGAGGTATTGATAGATGGGGAGTGAGTGGCGACATTGATAAGTGTGGGACTGAAGGTCTTGTATCCAACGGTGAGGATGGTTGTCAGAGTGAGGATCGATCTGCATCGACCTGCAGCTCTACACCCCCCCCCCCCCCCCCCCCCCCCACACACACACCCCCAGCACCACTTTCTTCTCCTCTTTTCTATCACCTCCTCCTCTCTTGTTTTCTCTCTTTCCTCAGTTTCGTTAAATCTAATAGCACGAATCCTGTACGTGACTTTGAGCTCAATTTGAATGTGCATCGCCGGTACCATCAAACCTGGGACGATTATTATGTCCACAGTTAAAGGAAACTATACAAGAATTGCATGTGAGAAAGTTTGAAAAATACCAATCACATTTTTAACGATTGTTATGCTCATTTTGAAATTTGGACATGCGCATGTTCACCACTGAGTTGCATCAGTTCCCAATTTTCTTTGACTGTAATTTTTCTAGGGTCATGAAGTCATATTGTTTTTGTAGAAGTCATATTTTCTGGATTATAAATATAATTTACCCAGATTCCTCAGCTCTGCTCATTGTGCTTTCAGCTGATCATTCATCACTGCTACAGTTTATCTGAACTCTTTCTGACGCGGTTTCTCTTTAGCCTGCAGTCCAAAAACGTGCAACGGTGCAAGCCATGCAAGACATTTACACCGACGTCCACTCCCCCGATACCCTAACAGCTGCTGGCTCTTTAAATGTGCACTGGAAGCAAACTGGCTGGTTCCTCTTCACCACATGACAGGCCAGAGAATCCTGAGTTACCTCGTTCCTGTCTGCTCTTTGTGTTGCCGGATTGAGATATAACATCCACTTGTGGGTGAGAGGGCAAACTGTGTGCAGAGCTTTTCCCGAGTCCATGATGCGTTTAGCACCAAACACTCGTGTCTTCATTTTAACACACTGCTGCCGGAGGGCCTGAAGATCACAAACAGCCAGCATCGGTTCTCCCTTGAGTAAAGCCATTCCTCCCTGCTCTGGATCTTTTGATGAAATTATAACCCCGAGAGATGATAAAAACACAAGTTCTTTGCAATCACTGTTGGGAAATGTAATTTGTAGGGAGACAAATGTGTGCTGGAATGTTTATTTCTGTATTAATAAACAGACACAGGGCTGGAGTCTGGAGTGTGCACAACGGATCAGAGGGGAGCAGACAAGAAGAGGAGCGAGCAGGAAACCGCACACGCCACATGACGCAGTGGAAGGTTACGTAAGAAAATCATGTATCAGGAACCTCACACAGAACAAACATACAATGATCCTCACACATGAAGTAATAAGGCGATGTAAGATCACACAAAAAGAAGTGGGAGCGGTGCACTGGAGCGTTAACGTCCCCGCTGGCTGGCTCACAGGAAGTGGCCCATTGAAGTCAAAACGTGCGTACTCTCCACCTCCCATATGTGCACATGTGCGTGTATAAAGCCGGGCATGAATGTGTGTGTGACTGTTTGAACAGCTGACACTGGCCTGCTGCATGACTGGGGCTGAAATGCCCACTGAACAGAGAAATGCAGCCATACTGGGTGAGAGGAAAGCACATGGTGAAAAAAACAACTAAAGAAAACAAAAAAAAAGATCAATACCTTTGTTTTTCTCTGAAAGGAGCCGTTCAGAAAGCAAATACTGGCTTTGACAAATAAAATATGCCACCGTTCTGACACTGTCTGCGTGACTTTGATGGATAGCGCTCCCTCGGAGTGTCTTTACTGACGAGGAGCAGTGGAAATTAAATCTAAGAGACAAAAGGAATCAAAAGAGAAGCTGCACCTCACGAATCTAAAATCTGCTTCAAACAAATGATCCGAGTGTAAACAAACAAATTAAAGCCACGATGGTTTCAAAATGACTCAGTGAAATAAATGTGTTTAGTAAGACACAATGGGAAAGACAAAATTCCCCCTGTGGATCTGTGCTCAGGATGAAAAGGCCTATTGACACATTAAATAACAGTTTTTATGGGTAATGTTCCAAAAGTGTTGCGCCTCCTATAAAGCTAATAAACTAGTCAATGTCTGTACCTTCGGGATCAAACCTTCCCGTTTGATAAAGCTTACAGTTACCTCGGGCCAACCTGGACCAGTTTCTTAGTTGAGCTGCTGTCGGTTTAAATTGTTGATATCTTATTTAATTCACCTTTATTCAGCTTCTCTTCTCTCTTCACATCTGTAATACAAGTCATTAAAATCATCCATCTCTGTGCTGTAGTCTCTCTTTTTGTTTCCATTTCCTCTGAGTATGAAGCAGCTTTTCTTCTCTATTATCAGTGCCCCCCCCCCCATGCTATATTAGAACTGTGAGTAAAATGAGGTGACTGAGTTGTTATTGGTGCTAAAGAGGTAAACTACCATTAAGATCATTTTTGTAGTATTTTGCAGCACGTTTTTTCAACTGTTTTCGCACTCATCCTTGCTATGCTGTATTTAGTCTTTTTTTCCATTTAAAAAAAGAGCACAGTATATTGTATTTATACTCACAACCAACCGGCACAATACCAGCCGGACCCGTAGCATTCATACTGTTACTCTTATTCGCACAGTTGTAATAAAATGAAATACTATGCCTCAGGTTTGTCCAGGGAAGTGATGTGATACTGAGCAGAACATCAGCACAAGACCTCGATTCAGGAACTATAAGCGGGAAAGCGGCAATTAAAAGTTTTTGTAACTTTTCAAAAACAGCCGACGTTTATGGATCTCATATGATGAAACGTCCATTTCTTTACTTGTATTACTACTCATGCTTATTATATATCATTAACTCTGTACACTGGCTTGCACATTACTAGTTTGTGGTTGATGTTACTCTTCGTCCCCCTCGCCACCTCTTTCTCACTTTTACACTCAACCTCTTTTTTCCCCTCCAACCTCTCCTCTCCGTACAATAACAACCCCACCCTAGCGCCCCTCCTCTGTTGTCGCTTCATCATGTAACGCACCCCCGGGGTCTGGATCAACTCTCTTCTCCCGGAGCTCCTCTTCCCCTTTAATCTCTCTCTCTCTCGCTCCTGCCTCATCCTCCCCCTCGTCTCCCCCTCTTTCATCCTCCTTTCCGTCAGCCTGTACTGTCAATGCGTCACTTTTTCCCAGTTTGTGTATGGACGGGGGGGTCATCTCAGTGTGATTGTCCTCACATCGTGTGTGTGTGTGTGTGTGTGTGTGTGTGTGTGTGGTGTGTGTGTGTGTGTGTGTGTGTGTGTGTGTGTGACGCTCCCTATGGATCGAATGGTTAGTGTGCGTCGTGCGTGTGTACGTGTGTGAAATGGGATAATGGCTGTGTGCTGTGAATGCAAATGTTTCACCTTAGCAGATCGAAAGCTAGCTCCCAGAGTCTTGCACCTGCCTGTTGCTATGGAAACTGGGTATCCTCTCTGCGTCACCTGTGCCCATGTTTGGTCTGGTTTCCTGCTCCGTTCTATTAGCTCCTCTCACCCGCTCCCCTCGTCACAATTTCATTTTCTCTCTCTCTCTCTCTCTCTCTCTCTCTCTCCTCTCTCTCTCCTCTCTCTCTCTCTCTCTCTCTCTCTCTCTCTCTCTCTCTCTCTCTCTCTCTCTCTCTCTCTCTCTCTCTCTCTCTCTCTCTCTCTCTCTCTCTCTCTCTCTCTCTCTCTCTCTCTCTCTCTCCTCTCTCTCTCTCTCTCTCTCTCTCTCTCTCTCTCTCTCTCTCTCTCTCTCTACCACACACACACACAGCAACCCTTAGGTCTTCTGTTAACTAAATGAAAATACATTTGCACGAGCGTTACTGAGAACAACACAACACACTGGCACAAAAACACGCACAGCTCATAGTGAAAAGGAAAAAAAAAAACATGTTGGTTTGTGATCCTCTTAAACTTTGTGATCTGAGCTTTGGCAGCTTGGTTGTTTACAGTTCAAACAAATGTGTCATTTTTATATGAGCGAACATGGCAACAAAAAAAAAAAGGCAATCCAGTCAAAGTTAAGTAAATTATGATGAATCCAGTGCATGAAACAGTAGAGAGAGCACTTTCTCTTTAGGTGATGAGGTCAGATTTGTTTGATATTATTATTGTATATAAAGCTGCAGATATAAGAGAGCAACCACTTGAAGTTGTTGTATTTTCCTTCACATGTGAAGTTCACTAATTTACATGTTGAGTCTTGTTTGCGTCATTTGAACCAAGACAACAAACAAATACTAGTGAGTTACATTCTACATTTGTGTCATTTAACTTATTTTTGTAACAGTATTTAATACCGTTGAGCCATTTCCCTCCATCCGAGTGGATACTGTCGCTGAAGCAGTTTTTACAACAAAGATTTCTGTTTAAATTAATCAGTCTTGTTTAAAAACTTTGTCAAAGTTGTTTGGATTTAAGTTATCACTTAGCTAAGGCTGGGGAATGTCTTTCTAGTAGAGATTTGAAGCATTAACTGCAGATAAATTCGATCTTAGCATCGTTTCTAAACACAACAATACTATTTTCCCTTCACAGTAATGTTACTATTGCTTCTGCTCAGACTATTTTACTTCTAGAGATTCAGTTTGTATCATTATTGAGGACTTGACACAGTGGAAACCGCCCAATGTGGGACTGTGGTGTAGTTTGCGTTCAGCCTCACTACTTAAATTATTTGTTGATTGTACAGAAAGTAAAGGTGTTGATTTTTAAATATTACTTTACTGGTATAACGAACCAAACACATTTTGTTGCGTTAAACAGTATTGACATCTTTAGTCAGCCACGTGACGCACTGTTTTTCCTCCTGATATATTGTGCTGCACTTTATTGTTGACTTCACAGGGCAGCAACCTGAAGGTAAACTTTAGTGGGGATCGTTGACTATAAAGATTCTCTGAAGCAAAAACTTCGTTAATCACGATCAAAGAGCTGTATTTAGAGTTGATCTAAAATCCAGCATGCCAGATTGGATCAGCGCATCCCTGCTGGGAGACTGCCACCTGCCTCCAGAAACACCACGCCTTCTGAAATCTGCCCTGAAAACAAGCTCCGAGAAGGAGAAGTTTCGCACAATTGTGCTAAGTTACTGTCTGGCAGACGCTGACTCAGCTAATCAGGGAAAGTGTAGGAGCTGTGCACTGCAAGACTCCCGACACAACTTCACCCAAGGTTGCCAGATTAGACAGCAGGGCGCCAGGTATCAGGAAGCAGGGTCCTGCCCAGAGGGGGTTTAGAGAGAGAAAGAGAGAGAGAGAGAGAGAGAGAGAGAGAGATTGGGGGAGTCAGGAAGACGACAAAACATTTTGCACTGCAGTGAAACAACCCAGACCAGGGCTGACCCTCCTCCCACTTTCTCCTCTGCTCGCTCCTCCTCATCGATTCCATGGTGCAGCAGCAGCATAACTAAACCTGGCGCGCGCGCGCACACACACACACACACACACACACACACACACACACACACACACACACACACACCACACACACACACACACACACCACACACACACACACACACACACACACACACACACACACACACACACAGCTCTGCAGTGACTGGGAAAATACCCCTCTTTTGTCTCCGACTGCTGTGTCCTCCTCATTTTCCTCCCACGTGCCACGAGCCAGGATCATCAGCAGCTTGTTGACTGAGCCATGACAGGCAGGTTTTCTTCATCATTTTACAGCGTCTCTGCCCTCACTCT